>NW_021703777.1:40977092-41060501 GCF_005190385.1 Monodon monoceros
ATATGTATGTGTGCGTGTATATATATATGCATTGTTTTATATGTATGAGTGTGTATATATATATATATATATATATATATATATATGCATTTTTTGTGGGGAGGGGATAAATGTCAAAAAAAACTACACTGTTCAGCTCTATCATCACTAGCTTGATTTCACTAGTTTCTTTATCAAGTACTAAAGATATTAAGGTGAGCTTTTGGCTGTAAATTGTGTTTCCCTTTTCATTCTAGAGAGTTTCCTTTTGGGCTGCTGTATTGCTGAGTCTCAAGGGCACTGTGACAGCTTTCTCTCTTTCTTCTTTTTACCCATCTAGTTTTTGGATTTTCCAGACTCTTACATAATCAGGATCGGACTATAGTTATTTCAACAGGACTGTGTGCTTACACACACGTATACACATTTAATTTTACATAACACGCTCTGGGAGATGAGCTTTCAGGGATATTTACCTTGTTTTCTGAGTCTTCAGCACAGTGTGCTGGATGTGAAAAGAAGCAGAAGAAAAGCAAGATGAATCAGTAAGAAGGATGGAGCAGAGTTTGTGTAAATTGGATCTCTACACTGGCTTACAGCTTTTGTTAGAAAAGTGGAGTAGTCAGAATACTTAATTTGCCTCAATTAAGAGTGATCATTCTCGTTATTGTTGCTCAAAATGGGACCAAGTCACTCTACAATCAAGCTAATTGTAACCTCTGATGTAGGGGCTTAGCTCTGTGCTTTGCCTTTGTTTTCATAAATGATCTGTACAGCCCAAATAATCCCTCCCCCCCTCCCCCATGTTGATTGTTTTTCTTAATTCTTTTAATTCCACACTTAGAGGATTGCTATAATCTTCTGAAGCTGCTGCTCAAGCCAACCACTAAATAAGACAGCTGTGGTAATGATGAGGGCAGAGTGCTCAGATAGGGAGCCAGTGTGGTGGCTGCATTGTGAGGTCCAGAACCAGCCCTGAGACACTGCTCTAAGAATTTTATGTGGATCCACCTATTCAATCCTTACATCAGTTCTATAAATTGATACCATTATTGGGCTTCCCTGGTGGCACAGTGGTTAAGAATACGCCTGTCAATGCAGGGGACATGGGTTCTAGCCCTGGTCTAGGAAGATCCCCACATGCCTCGGAGCAGCTAAGCCCGTGTGCCACAGCTACTGGAGCCCGCACTCCTAGAGCCCGTGCTCTGCAACAAGAGAAGCCACAGCAGTGAGAAGCCCGTGCACCACAACATAGAGTAGCCCCTGCTCGCCACAACTAGAGAAAGTCCGTGCACAGCAACGAAGACCCAATGCAGCCAAAAATAAATGATAATAAATAAAATAAATATTTTAAAAAATTATTATTTATTGATACCATTATTGATGCCATTATTTATATCATTTTATATGTGAGACAAGTGAGGCACAGAGAGTCTGAGTGACTTAGGCAAAGTTGTAGAACTCATGGGTGGTGGAGCTGGGACTTGTCACAGACACTGGTCTCCAGAGTCTGTGCTCTTAACCCTACACCATATTGCCTCTCAGGAGAGTAGGGGTGGGAAAATGCAACAATAAAAACCCAAACCAACCAATAAGAGCTGAAAGGAGAGTGCATGGAATCCAGAACCGAATATTGCAAATGAACTCTAAGAGCTCTTTCTTTGCTGGGCAGTGAGAGGAAGGGGAGAGGAAGAGAGGGAGGGAGGGTGGATGGGCTCTGCCCCTCCCCCATGTTCAACAGTGATTCAGCTGTATCAGTGTATCAGCATCTTCTCAGTGACCACCCTATTCAGAATTGCAACCTGCTCCTGCCCCAAGAATTTCCAAGTCACCTATGTTTTCATTTCACATTCTAAGATACTATGTAATTCATTTTTCCCTTATTGTTTATTATCCATCTCCTGACAATAGAATAAATTACAAGATGACAGGGATATTTGGATCTGCTTTATTCATGGATATGAACTGAGACTTGAACATAGTAGCTCCTCAAAAATACATGTTAAATGAATTACTAGGACTACTATTACCACCACCACTATCCTTAGTTATAGCAAGCAATGGCCATAGAGTTTTAGAACTGGAAGCGATCAGAGATCATCTCTAGTACAGCTCCTCCTTTTGTCAAGGCAGAGACTACTGAGTCATGTCCTGGGTCAGGGGCTGGAGGATGGTCTTCTCAAAGACTTGCCTGTGCCATGAAATGAGTGGGATAATTCTCCAGTTTAAAGTGGATAGCACTTTAAATATTGTCTTGGGAGATCATGCACTCTGTCTTGCTCTGGGGTTGAGCCTAAATTTAATGATCTTTAAAACCACAGACCATAAAGGCTTGTGGGACTGCCTAGATATGTTGAAAAAAAAAATGGTGCTGCTGGTGTGGAATTGTAAGATAAGCAGAGATCCTAGTAAATGACTCAGTGGGAGTTTTCCCCAAGGGAAGGGTAAAGAAAAGAGTGTACTGTTTTCTGGCAATGGAAACTGACACTTAACACGATTATTGTAACTCCAGACACTTGGCTTTTCCCACTGGGGAGATCAAAAGTGATGAAAACAGAGCTGCTCTTCCAAAGCTGAACCTTCACGAGCTCCAGTCTCCAACTGAGGTGTCAAAATGGCCAAAATCCCTGGCAAGAAGGGTGTTTTAATTAATTAGAGCCGTGAGCGGGCAGCTTGCCACAAAAGTGTCTGACCATGGTTGCCTGTGAAAAGAAGTGCAGAGGGCCCCTGCCAGTGACTTGTTGATCCCCCAGGAGCATCCACCTGTCTCCATGGGAAAGACAGGTGTCGTTTCCTCCTGATGAGGGATCTGTTTCCCCTTCATCTTCTTTGGAGAGAGGTTTCTGGCAAAGTCTTTCCTCTCATGTAGTTCTAAAGGTGGGAAAAAGATGAAAAGGAAATTGCTGTCCTCCAAGTATGGAGAGCCACAAAGGTCAATATCTGGAGGAAGCAGAAGATGTCCAAGGAAAGGTTGCACTTCTAGCTGAATCAGAGCTCATCATCTTGCATTAACTCTGGAAATCCCAAGGTTATTTAAGTAGGGTAAAGTCTTGAGGCTCTATAGTGTCAATGAGTGATCTGGCATTTTGAGGCACGACCCCTGTGATCTCTTAAGGGACTTGGGGACTCAGTTGTCAAAAGCAGCATTGCCAGGTGTCTCAGTGGAAGCACACACCCTTGTTTTGCTTCCATGCAGCACCTTCTGCTCCTGTTGCTACAGGGGATGCCCTTTTGAAGATGGGTTTCTGTTTACTTAGAAAAGTGAGAGATGTGCTGGAGGACAGAGCTGTGCTCACCTCACCTTGCAGAGACGTGCTGAGGAGAAGTCATATGATTGTAATGAAGATCAGTGATACACCTTCGGGTCCTGACCCACCCAGAGCATCTGGCTCCCTTCTTATCATTAGATTCCTGGGCCATTTTTAATCTTGGTGGGGGCAATGCTTTCTGTGACCATTTCATGAGTGCTCCTCTCAGCTCTCTAAAGTATTTCTAGAAATCTTCTAAGCCTCTAAAGAACACGATAATTTACTTTCACACAACAAATAGTTATTATAGATTTACTGGTTACATAGGCTACATAATATGTAGAATATGTATTTATTTTTCAACATCTTTATTGGAGTATAACTTCTTTACAATGGTGTGTTAGTTTCTGCTGTATAACAATCTGAATCAGCTATACATATATCCCCATATCTCCTCCCTCTTGCGTCTCCCACCCACCCTCCCTATCCCACCCCTCTAGGGGGTCACAAAGCACGGAGCTGATCTCCCTGTGCTATGCGGCTGCTTCCCACTAGCTATCTGTTTTACATTTGGTAGTGTATATGTGTCACTGCTACTCTCTCACTTCATCCCGGCTTACCCTTACCCCTCCTTGTGTCCTCAAGTCCATTCTCAACGTCTAAGTCTTTATTCCTGTCCTGGCCATAGGTTCTTCAGAAGCTTTATTTTCTTTTTTTAGATTCCATATATATGTGTTAGCATACGGTATTTGGTTTTTTTTCTGACTTACTTCACTTTGTATGACAGACGCTGGGTCCATCCACCTCACTACAAGTAACTCAGTTTTGTTTCTTTTTATGGCTGAGAAATATTCCACTGTATATATGTGCCACATCTTCTTTGTCCATTCATCTGTTGATGGACACTTAGGTTGCTTCCATGTCCTGGCTATTGTAAATAGAGCTGCAATGAACATTGGGGTGCATGTGTTTTTTTGAATTATGGTTTTCTCAGGGTATATGCCCAGCAGTGGGATTGCTGGGTTGTATGGTAGTTCTATTTTTAGTTTTTTAAGGAACCTCCATACTGTTCTCCATAGTGGCTGCACCAACTTACATTCCCACCAACAGTGCAAGAGGGTTCCCTTTACTCCACACCCTCCCTAGCATTTATTGTTTGTAGTGTTTTGTTTTTTTTTGCGGTACGCGGGCCTCTCACTGTTGTGGCCTCTCCGTTGTGGAACACAGGCTCCGGACGCACAGGCTCAGCGGCCATGGCTCACGGGCCCAGCCGCTCTGCGGCATGTGGGATCTTCCCGGACCAGGGCACGAACCCATGTCCCCTGCATCGGCAGGCGAACTCTCAACCACTGCACCACCAGGGAAGCCCTGTAGTTTTTTTGATGATGGCCATTCTGACTGGTGTGAGGTGATACCTCACTGTAGTTTTGATTTGCAGTTCTCTAATGATTAGTGATGTTGAGCATCCTTTCATGTGTTTGTTGGCAATCTGTATATCTTCTTTGGAGAAATGTCTGTTTAGGTCTTCTGCCCGTTGTTGGATTGGGTTTTTTTTTTTTTTTTTTTTTTTTTTTGATATTGAGCTGCATGAGCTACTTGTATATTTGGAGATGAATCCTTTGTCAGTTACTTCGTTTGCAAATATTTTTGCCCATTCTGAGGGTTGTCTTTTCATCTTGTTTATGGTTTCATTTGCTGTGCAAAAGCTTTTAAGTTTCATTAAGTCCCATTTGTTTATTCTTGTTTTTATTTCCATTTCTCTAGGAGGTGAGTCAAAAAGGATCTTGCTGTGATTTATGTCATGGGTGTTCTGCCTCTGTTTTGCTCTAAGAGTTTTATAGTATCTGGACTTACATTTAGGTCTTTAATCCATTTTGATTATTTTTATTTTTGTGTATCATGTTAGGAAATGTTCTACTTTCATTCTTTTACATGTAGCTGTCCAGTTTTCCCAGCACCACTTACTGAAGAGGCTGTCTTTTCTCCATTGTACATTCTTGCCTCCTTTATCAAAGATAAGGTGACCATATGTGCATGGGTTTATCTCTGGGCTTTCTATCCTGTTCCATTGATCTATCTTTCTGTTTATGTGCCACTACCATACTGTCTTGATTACTGTAGCTTTGTAGTATAGTCTGAAGTCAGGGAGCCTGATTCCTCCAGCTCCATTTTTCTTTCCCAAGATTGCTTTGGCTATTTGGGGTCTTTTGTGTTTCCATACAAATTGTGAAATTGTTTGTTCTAGTTCTGTGAAAAATGCCTTTGGTAGTTTGATAGGGATTGCATTGAATCTGTAGATTGCTTTGAATAGCATAGTGTTGATCCTGCCAATCCAAGAACATGGTATATCTCTCCATCTGTTGGTATCATCTTTAATTTCTTTCATCAGTGTCTTATAGTTTTCTGCATACAGGTCTTTTGTCTCCTTAGGAAGGTTTATTCCTAGGTATTTTATTCTTTTTCTTGCAATGGTAAATGGGAGTGTTTCCTTAATTTTTCTTTCAGATTTTTCATCCTTAGTGTATAGGAATGCCAGAGATTTCTGTGCATTAATTTTGTATCCTGCTACTTTACCAAATTCATTGATTAGCTCTAGTAATTTACTGGTAGCATCTTTAGGATTCTGTATGTATAGTATCATCTCATCTGCAAACAGTGACACTTTTACTTCTTCTTTTCCGATTTGTATTCCTTTTATTTCTTTTTCTTCTCTGATTGCTGTGACTAAAACTTCCAAAACTATCTTGAATAATAGTGGTGAGAGTGGGCAACCTTGTCTTGTTCCTGTTCTTAGAGGAAATGCTTTCAATTTTTCACCATTGAGAATGATGTTGGCTGTGGGTTTGTCATATATGGCTTTTATTACGTTGAGGTAGGTTCCCTCTATGCTTACTATCTGGAGGGTTTTTTATCATAAATGGGTGTTGAATTTTGTTGAAAGCTTTTTCTGCATCTATTGAGATGATCATATGGTTTTTCTCCTTCAATTTGTTAATATGGTGTATCACATTGATTGATTTGTGTATATTGAAGAGTCCTTGCATTCCTGGGATAAACCCCACTTGATCATGGTGTATGATCCTTTTAATGTGCTTTTGAATTCTGTTTGCTAGTATTTTGTTGAGGATTTTTGCATGTATGTTCATCAGTGATATTGGCCTGTAGTTTTCTTTTTTTATGACATCTTTGGCTGGTTTTGGTATCAAGGTGATGGTGCCCTCGTAGAATAAGTTTGGGAGTGTTCCTCCCTCTGCTATATTTTGGAAGAGTTTGAGAAGGATAGGTGTTAGCTCTTCTCTAAAAGTTTGAGAGAATTTGCCTGTGAAGCCATCTGGTCCTGGCTTTTTGTTTTTTGGAAGATTTTTAATCACAATTTCAATTTCAGTGCTTGTGATTGGTCTCTTTATATTTTTATTTCTTCCTGGTTCAGTCTTGGTAGGTTGTGCTTTTCTAAGAATTTGTCCATTTCTTCTCGGTTGTCCATTTTATTGGCATATAGTTACTTGTAGTAATCTCTCATGATCCTTTGTATTTCTGCAGTGTCAGTTGTTACTTCTCCTTTTTCATTTCTAATTCTATTGATTTGAGTCTTTTCTCTTTTTTGCTTGATGAGTCTGGCTAATGTTTTATCAATTTTGTTTTTCTTCCAAAAGAACCATCTTTTAGTTTTATTGATGTTTGCTATTGTTTCCTTCATTTCTTTTTCATTTGTTTCTGATCTGATCTTTATGATTTCTTTCCTTCTGCTAACTTTGGTTTTTTTTTTTTTTTCTGTCTCTAATTGCTTTAGGTGTAATGTTAGGTTGTTTATTTGAGGTGTTTCTTGTTTCTTGAGGTAGGATTGTATTGCTATAAACTTTCCTCTCAGAACTGCTTTTGCTGCATCCCATAGGTTTTGAGCTGTTGTGTTTTCATTGTCATTTGTTTTTAGGTATTTTTTTGATTTCCTCTTTGATTTCTTCAGTGATCTCTTGGTTATTTAGTAGTGTATTGTTTAGCCTCCATGCGTTTGTATTTTTTACAGTTGTTGTCCTCCTATTGATATCTAGTCTCATAGCATTGTGGTCAGAACAGATACTTGACACAATTTCAGTTTTCTTAAATTCAGCAAGGCTTGATTTGTGACCCAGGATATGATCTATCCAGTAGAATGTTCCATGAGCACTTGAGAAGAAAGTGTGTTCTGTTTTTTTTGGATGGAATGTCCTATAAATATCAATTAAGTCCATCTTGTTTAATGTGTCATTTAAAGCTTGTGTTTCCTTATTTATTTTCATTTTGGTTGATCTGTCCATTGGTGAAAGTGGGGTGTTAAATTCCCCTACTATGATTGTGTGACTTTCGATTTGCCCTTATGTGACTGCTAGCATTTGCCTTATGTACAGAGGTGCTCCTATGTTGGGTGCATAAATATTTACAATTGTTATATCTTCTTCTTGGATTGATCCCTTGATCATTATGTAGTGTCCTTCTTTGTCTCTTGTAATAGTCTTTATTTTAAAGTCTGTTTTTGTCTCATATGAGAAATGCTACTCCAGCTTTCTTTTGATTTCCAATTGCATGGAATATCTTTTTCCATCCCCTTACTTTCAGTGTGTATGTGTCCCTATGTCCGAAGTGGGTCTCTTGTAGACAGCATATATACAGGTCTTGTTTTTGTATCCATCCAGCCCCTCTGTGTCTTTTGGTTGGAGCATTTAATCCATTTACATTTAAGGTAATTATTGATATGTATGTTCCTATTACCATTTCTTAATTGTTTTGGGTTTGTTATTGTAGTTCTTTTCCTTCTCTCGTGTTTCCTGCCTAGAGAAGTTCCTTTAGCATTTGTTGTAAAGCTGGTTTGGTGGTGCTGAATTCTCTTAAGTTTTGCTTGTCTGTAAAGTTTTTAATTTCTCCATTGAATCAGAATGAGATCCTTGCTGGGCAGAGTAATCTTGGTAGTAGGTTTTTCCCCTTCATCGCTTAAATATGTCCTGCCACTCCCTTCTGGCTTGCAGAGTTTCTGCTGAAAGATCAGCTGTTAACCTTATGGGGATTCCCTTGCACCTTATTTGTTGCCTTTCCCTTGCTGCTTTTAATATTTTTTCTTTGTATTTTTTTTTTGATAGTTTGATTAATATGGGTCTTGGCGTGTTTCTCCCTGTATTTATCCTGTATGGGACTCTCTGCACTTCCTGGACTTGATTGACTGTTTCCTTTCCCATATTAGGGAAGTTTTCAACTATAATCTCTTCAAATATTTTCTCAGTCCCTTTCCTTTTCTCTTCTTCTTCTGGCACCCCCTGTAATTCGAATATTGGTGTATTTAATGTTGTCTCAGAGGTCTCTAAGACTGCCCTCAATTCTTTTCGTTCTTTTTTCTTTATTCTGCTCTGTGGTAGTTATTTCCACTATTTTATCTTCCAGGTCACTTATCCGTTCTTCTCCCTCTGTTATTCTGCTATTGATGCCTTCTAGAGAATTGTTAATTTCATTTACTGTGTTGTTCATCATTGTTTGTTTGCTCTTTAGTTCTTCTAGGTCCTTGTTAAACGTTTCTTGTATTTTCTCCATTCCAGTTCCAAGATTTGGGATCATCTTTACTATCATTACTCTGAATTCTTTTTCAGGTAGACTGCCTATTTCCTCTTCATTTGTTTGGTGTGGTGGGTTTTTACCTTATTCCTTCATCCACTGTGTATTTCTCTGTCTTCTCATTTTGCTTAACTTACTGTGTTTGGGGTCTTCTTTTTGCAGGCTGCATGTTTGTAGTTCCCATTGTTTTTGGTATCCGCTTCTAGTGGGTAAGGTTGGTTCAGTGGGTTGTGTAGGCTTCCTGGTGGAGGGGACTGGTGCCTGTGTTCTGGTGAATGAGGCTGGATCTCGTCTTTCTGGTGGGCAGGACTGCATCTGGTGGTGTGTTTTGGGGTGTCTGTGAACTTAGTATGATTTTAGGAGCCTCTCTGCTAATGGGTGGGGTTGTATTCCTGTCTTGCTAATATTTTGGCGTAGGGTGTTCAGCGCTGTAGCTTGCTGGTTGTTGAGTTCAGCTGGGTCTTAATGTTGAGATGGAGATCTCTGGGAGAGCTTTCGCTGTTTGATATTACATGGGGCCGGGAAGTCTCTGGTGGACCAGTGTCCTGAACTTGGCTCTCCCACCTTAGAGGCTCAGGCCTGACACCTGGCTGGAGTATCAAGACCCTGTCAGGCACATGCCTCATAAGATAAGGGAGGAAAAATAAGAAAGAAAGGAAGAAAATAAATAAAATAAAGTTATTAATATAGAAAAATTATTTAAAATAAAAAAATTAAAAAGTAATGAAAAAAAAGAAAGAGAGAAAGAAAGAAGAGAGCAACTAAACCAAAAAAATCCACCAATGATAACAAAGTCTAAAAACTGTAGTAAAACAAAAAAACGGACTGTCAGAACCCTAGGACAAATGGCTAAAGCTAAGCTATACAGACAAAATCAGAGAAAGAAGCATACACATACACACTCAGAAAAAGGGAAAAAGGAAAAATATATATATATAAAGAAAAAAAAAAGGAAGAGAGTAACCGAATCAATAAGCAAATCTACCAATGATAATAAGCTCTAAATACTAAACTAAGATAAACATAAAAGCAGAAATAAATTAGATGCAAAAATCAAACCCCAAGTCTACAGTTGCTCCCAAAGTCCACCACTTCAATTTGGGGATGATTCATTGTCTATTCCGGTATTCCAGAGTTGTAGGGTACACCAAGTTGGTTGTGGAGATTTAATCCACTGCTCCTGAGGCTGCTGGGAAAGATTTCCCTTTCTCTTCTTTGTTCGCACAGCTCCTGGGGTTCAGCTTTGTATTTGGCCCCGCCTCTGTGTGTAGGTTGCCTGAGGGCGTCTGTTCCCTGTCCAGACAGGACGGGGTTAAAGGAGCAGCTGATTCGGGGGCTCTGGCTCACTCAGGCCAGGGGGAGGGAGGGGTACAGAGTGTGGGGTGAACCTGTGGCAGCAGAGGCTGGCGTGACGTTGCAACAGCCTGAGGCGTGCCATGTGTTCTCCTGGGGAAGTTGTCCCTGGATCCCGGGACCCTGGCAGTGGTGGGCTGCACAGGCTCCCCGGAGGGGAGGTGTGGATAGTGACCTGTGCTTGCACACAGGCTTCTTGGTGGCGGCAGCAGAAGCCTTAGTGTTTCATGCCCATCTCAGGTGTTCACGCTGATGGCCGCGGCTCGCGCCCGTCTCTGGAGCTCATTTAGGCGGTGCTCTTAATCTCCTCTCCTTGTGCACGGGAAACAATGGTCTCTTGCCTTTTAGGCAGGTCCAGACTTTTCCCCGGACTCCCTCCCGGCTAACTGTTACTCATTAACCCCTTCAGGCTGTGTTCACGCTGCCAGTCCTCTCCCAGCGCTCCGACAGAAGCCCGAGCCTCAGCTCCCAGCCCCCGCCCGCCCCAGCGCGTGAGCAGACAAGCCTCTTGGGCTGGTGAGTGCTGGTTGGCACTGATCCTCTGTGCGGGAATCTCTCCACCTTGCCCTCCGCACCCCTGTTGCTGCGCTCTCCTCCATGGCTCTGAAGCTTTCTCCCCACCCACCCCCTGTCTTCGCCAGTGAAGGGGCTTCCTAGTGTGTGGAAACCTTCCTCCTTAGGTGCAGGTCCCGTCCCTATTCTTTTGTCTCTGTTTTTTCTTTTTTCTTTTGCCCTACCCAGGTACGTGGGGAGTTTCTTGCCTTTTGGGACGTCTGAGGTCTTCTGCCAGTGTTCATTAGGTGTTCTGTAGGAATTGTTCCACATGTAGATGTATTTTTCATGTATTTGTGGGGAGGAAGGTAATCTCTGTCTTAGTCCTCCGCCATCTTGAAGGTCCCCCCATATGTAGAATATTTACAGCATTGGGTGATATATTGTCCAGTTTCTATGTAACTACTAATGACTCTGGAGCCAAACTGCTCTAATAAAGTGGTACCTTAGCACTCATTTGCTCTGTAATGCTCATCGTTACTGAAACCTCTCTGTGCCTCCATTTCTCCTCCCCTCCTTCTCGCCCACCTTCTTTTTTCTTTTTTGGAGAAACCATCTGTACTTTAATAATTTAGAAAGGTCTGTCTCATTTATATTGCACAACTCAATAGCAGACTTCCATACTGTCCTCAAGAACAGTTCAAAAAGCATTTTATGCAAGCTACGATGTCAGACTGAAATCCAGAGTTAACGTGTGCTTTGTTTTCAAATCTGAAAAAAGACATAAATGCAAGATTAAAATATTCTGTTACTGAGTGCCTGAGGCAGTAAATTGTTTTGGTCCAAAGGAGAAAATAAAACCTGGCAATATATGGATTTGTGTGTGTTTGCCTTACCATCTCTTCTTAAAATCAACATTCTAAGCTACTTTAGTATTACTAATGATTTCACTTTGGGAGTGAACAACTAAGGATATAGTTATTAAAGCTTAGAAAGAAAATGTAAACCCTCAGACATACTGAAAATACCAAGGTGCAAATCAAGGTGAAAGGAGAAGTTGGGGAACATCACTATTTAGGGATCAAACAAAGCAATAGACCAAAATGGAGACAAAGCTCTCAAGCCTGTAGAGAGGGCCAGAGAGTTTGAAGAAGCAGGGAAAAAAAGGAAATCCATTGATGCAGGAATGTCATAGAGATGGAGAGGAAAGGGTATTGATCATGGGAGCCAGAGGGTAAGTGCAGAAACTAACCTTGAGCAGGAGAAACAGCACACCTGCAAAGAGAGCATTTCAGTATGAATGGATATGAGTGTGGCATCTCTTCATTCTTAAGATGGAAGTAATGGTAGTACCCAGCTCATAGGGTTACTATCCAGCGATGATCTCAAGCCCAAAGTCCAGGACCTTGTGAGAGTCTCTACATCCTTTACAGATCTAGCTTCTCTTGATCTAGAGACAGATCTACCCACCCCCTCCATGGCAAATTATCTACTCCGCCCCCCACCACACAACAGGCAGTGGTGGGACAGAAACGAGATAGCAGCGTGCAGTCCTCCTTGCAGAAAGGGGGAATCCAGACTCACGTAGCAGCTCCTGTGGCTACAATCCTAACATCTGTGCAGGGGCTGACTCTTGCGTAAGCCTCACTTCTGTTTCTTGGAGATAATTTCCCAGGCCTCTGGCTGTCCCTCTCAGAGGGTTTTCTTTTACTAGTGTCCTCCTTGACCACATGTGAAAATGGCATTAGGGACTATGCCCTCCTTGGGGGAGGAGATACTTTCCTTTTCATCGCCACAGTTCCTTTTCATCCCAGGCTCTATAACTCACTAGAAAACTTAGTAGGCTTTTTCTTATCTGATTCCCAGTCAGCTCAATGTGCTCGTAGTCATACCTACAATTCTTATATGTATTTATGTTAATTTACATCCCCTGCCTTTTTTCCTTTTTATTGAAGTATAACTTACATATAGAAAAGGCCCATATTTAAAGTATACCAGTGCAAGCATTTTGTATATTCTCACTACCCATATTGGGAGATAGAATTTTGCAGCACCCAGAACTTTCATGCCCCCTGGTAAAGTTACCACTCTCCAGAGTTCTCTCTCTGACAGTTGATCAGTTTTATTTGGTTTTGAACTGTATATAAATGGAATAATTGAATATTTACTCTTCCGCTTCTGGCTTCTTCTGCCCAACATGATGTCTAGGAGAGTCACCTGTGGTACTGCATGTAGCAGTAGTTCTTTTTCTTTCCAATACTGCTTCATATTCCATTGTAAGATACACCACAACTTATTAATCTGCTCAACCGTTGGTACACTTCTGAGTTGCTTCAAGTTTTAGGCTATTGTGAATGACACTACTATGATTATTCTTGTACCTGTTTGTTGTCGTTGTTGTTGTTTTCGGTGGCCACAAACACTCTTTCACCTGGGCCTACACACAGGAGTGGGACTTCTGGGCCATAAGGCGTACATATGTATGTGTAACTTTAGCAGGGACTTCCTAATCATTTCTGCAGTGGTGTATCACTCCTTTTCATAGTCAGTAAGGGATAAATTACACTGACCTAAAGCTCCGTGAGGCTGCAAACTCTACACCACTTATAATAGGTCCCGCCCCATTCTCCAGTGTTGTTCACAAAACCTGGATGAGGAATGTTTTTGACTAGAGCCCCTTGTTGGCATGAGCTACTTCAAATCCTGGTATGCTCCCCTCCATTCGGGGAATGGGAAGGTGGGGTCTGTTCAGGGTTCCAGGAAGTGTGTTGGCTCCCTGGTCCCCTTTGTGGGGGTCTCAATTAAGCTGCACCTCCTCAAGGGCCATCTTCTACCTCTTGGACTGGTGTTTTCCCTCAACCCTCAAAAAACCACCAGCTCTCCTTGCATCCTAGGTGTTATTGGTGAGAGCCTGGGAGTCACTCTCTTAAGCAAACAATGAGTCTAGAACTTCCATAAGAATGCTATTTATAGATCAGCTGCCCCTTTGTTCAGAGACTCTGTGAGGGGTGGAAGGACACTGTGTTCTCTCATCTTTGGGGCTTGTTTCCTGATGTTTAGGGGGTTTAGGGAGGCCAGCAGCACTGACTTTTCCCAGATTGCCCAGGCTGCAACGGGAGCCTCATCTCGTCCTTCTTACCTTTTGAATATTTCCTTCCTGATGGAAATACTTGCTAGTGACTATCAGAGCACCACCCTGCAGTTTATTCTCGTTAGTACTGAATTGATTGAATTTAGCTCCAAGGTCAAAGAGTCTGAGGAACTGGTCAGGATTCTGGCCTCCTGGCCTGTGCCCAGGGTCTGGGAGTCCTGGGGATAGAACCGGTTGAGGGGAAGGAGAGGACTGTGCTAGTCCACCAGGTAACGTCTGCTGGAGTTTAGTCGACCTGGGGCTTTTCAAACATGTAGCTTCACTTTTGTGTGATATGATTGGGCTCCTCAGACTTAAAGGCAGAAGGGGTGGACGAATGTGCCTGAGGAAACTCTAGGGAGTGACCTGTAATTCCCAAAAGGCAGCCTGCTTGAGAGGAAGGTCAGAACCCAGATCTTTATGCAGTTAAGCTGGACTACATTTATTCCTTTAGCTCACTATCCTTTTTTTGTTTTTGCTTTGTATTCTTTATTCTACTCCATGTCAAAATAAAAAGTTAAAAAAAAAATTGAAAACTATGTGCCAAGCACTGTTCCAAGCACATACTGTTATTTAATACCTCTGTGAGGCAGGTATTATTACTAAGTAATAATGTTACAGGCAGGTATTTTACAGAAAAGGAGACTGAGGCACAGAGAAGGTAAGTAGTCTACCCAAGTTCACACATATCCTTTTATTTCACTTGAATTCTTCCTATTAGATTTTAAAACAAGTAACTGTAGAATTCCTTGCTTTAGCCAACGTCTTCTACCCAAATGTCCCAGCTTTCACCAGGCTGTGAATACAAACATCAACATTGAATACTATATTTTGCCAGCTCCTAGCACCCACCTATTGACGTAAGAAACTCAATTCTTGGCCAGGTTTCTCTCACTGTGTGTTTCTGAAAGTTCCCAAGAGTTTTTCACATGGATTTCTCAGGTTTCTTTATGGAAGTCTGCTAACTAGAGTCACCTGAGGGAAGCTTGTCACTGCCTCGGCTGTCAGCTCTCCATGAAACGCCTTCTTACCTGTCAGTCTGGAGGGCGGGTGGGCACCAGTCCCAGGTAGCTGTCTCTGCTCCATAACCTGCAGGCTGCTGCTGTGCTTCAGCAATGAAAGGGGAGAACATCCCTCTTCCCAGCTCTGGGAAGAATTGGGGCCCTTAGGCCTCAGAACAGCATTGTTCGTTCTCAGAGTTTCACAGCCTTTTCTTAACACAGCACCTTTAGCTTCTGGCCTTAACTACCCTTCCCACTGGGCTCAAGACGGTTACTTAAATCTAAGAGGAAAGGTCTATGCCACAACATTCCCCTCCGTTAAGCTCATCTACCCCTCCTTGTCTGTATCTTCCCTTTCTCCTGAACACTCTTGCTCCAAATTTTCTGCCCCTTCATCTAGAAAAAGCTCCCAGATATCTTTTTTTTTTTTTTTTTTTTTTTTTGTGGTACGCGGGCCTCTCACTGTTGTGGCCTCTCCCGTTGCGGAGCACAGGCTCCGGACGCGCAGGGTCAGCAGCCATGGCTCACGGGCCCAGCTGCTCCATGGCATGTGGGATCTTCCTGGACCGGGGCACAAACCCGTGTCCCCTGCATCGGCAGGCAGACTCTCAACCACTGCACCACCAGGGAAGCCCACTCCCAGATATCTTTGTCCATAAACATATGTGCTCAGATGGTCACCAGCCCAATTCCATGAACAGGGAACCTTAACATTCTAATCTAGACAGCTAGGATGCTCTGATAATTGGCTTCTCCAAGCTGGTGAGTAGCCCAAAGTCTGGGCTCAGAAGACTTTTAGTTCCAGAAAAGTATTCGAGTTAATTACGCAAAATGTTGGTCTTTTTGTTCCTCCAGACACCAGTCAGTTGCTAGAGGAAATCCATGTTTATGTTTCTAATGCTCTTTATCTCTGTAATGTGCCTTTCAACTGTGTCTGGATTTAAAGGATTGAGAAAGCCAGAGTATCTGTAGATTCTTATCTTGACCTCCACTCATAAGGAAAGGAAGCTAGATCACTTATTGAACAACTCCTTTGACATCCTTAGAACCAAGTTTGCTATCTCAGCATTTTAAAAGTTGCCTTTTGTCTCCAAACACTTTCTAGGGGACTCAGCAAGTACCAGATAAAGCCATGACCTGGCTGGGAAAACCTGTTAGTTTGGCTTCAACTTAATGTCATTTTATTGCCATTTCTTACTGTGAAGTTAAAAAAATTTTTTTAGATGAAGGAATAGACATAACTCCAGGAATAAAGGAAAACTGAAATTAGATCAACTCTATGAAAATTAGCCATGTATGCCCTGGGAAAATAATATCAATTGATTCAGGGGAGATTATGTTGGAGTTAGCACAGGTAGTGTAAAGACCCAGATCTTAGATCTGGTTTCATCACAGTAGTTTTTTGTGTGTTTTGGGCACAGTATCTTAATTTTAGCATCTGTTTCCTCATTCAACAAAGGATTATAATAGCATTTAGGCCCAATACACCAAGTGATTGTGAGGATTAACTGTGTACCTGCCAGAATGGCACGAATATGGTTCGTGAGGGTGAAGGTGAAGAAGGTGAAGAAGAGGAGACAAGGGAGGGTGCAGAAAGGAGACTGGCTTTGCTTTCTTTAAGGTCCGTGGGAGCACAGATGGGGAAGATTTTAAAAGTTGTTGCAGTTTTTATGAAGGAAGGAATAAAGCAGAAAGATCTGATTAGGGGAAGTTTGGGCGTTTCATGCCTTCCTAATGAAACAGGCTGGGACAGTGCCCTTCCTTATGAAGCAAAATGTGGTGAGCCCTACGTACTACTGGCTCCTCCAAGCAGGAACCACAGTGTTGTCATTTTCTGTCATTGCATCCCATACAGACCAGGTGCTGGAACAGAACAGTTTTCCAATAGATGCACACTGAACAATGCAGCAATGAATGAAAAGGTTCGGGTATCACTTTACCACATGAGGGTACAGAGCAATCTCCAGATGAATGCTTGTTGCATGAATGAGTAAGTGAATGCGCAACTCATATCTGATGATTGTACAATGAGGTTGATTTGAAGGCTATGAAGTATACAAGTAGGTGGGTACGAAACAAGGAAAGTGCAAAATACCAGTAAAACATCAGGGAGACTGCTTTTAACCCCTGCTGCCGTTCAGGGTGGTTAGGAGTTTGTTCACGTTAGAGGAAGTGACTGTGTAAACACAGTTTGGGGATGTCCAAGTGATAAAGGAATCTGTTTTGTACTTTCATCCTGAAGGTTTTTCTTCCAAAACCCAGGGCTATTTGTAAAACCCCAGTGACCACAGTGATATGCAAAATGTGTGCTGGAAAACACCAGCAGCCCCTATAAAATTGGGTGAATTTGTAGATTGGCTCAAAGCTGTGTTCAAGTACTGAAAAGTCTCCCCTTGAGGCATTTGCCAAAAATGTAGACTTTAAAGAACTGTAAACTCATCAGGGCTTTCTTTGTCCGTTGTTGAAGCTGTGTTCACATTTGTTGCATGAATGAGTAAGTCAAGCGAAGTTGGAGCAGAACTTCTAGAATCTTCTGTTCTTCTGTTTAGCTTACCAAGACATTAACTCCTAGAGAGACTGGGCAAATAGTGGATTGAGTAGATGGAAGGATGTGATATTTAAACAGCTCCATTCACAGATCTGTTTAGCACTTGGCTAAACAGAATGGGAAAATGAGGTTATCTTCAGGCCTGCATATTTTATTTAAGAACAAAGAATTTTAGCCAGTGTAGGGAACAGCCAAGGTAAGCAGGATATAGATATGACTCAGGAAATCATTTGAGTAAGAATATGCTGTCACGAGATGTGTTTTAGGGGTAAAGAATGAGAATAGTTGAATTTCTTGGGTCGACTATGCAAATTGACAAGATTTTGCCGTCCTAGGGTAGAGACAAATACTAAAAGCCTACCTAGCTTTAGAGGCTCAGAATGAAAGAGAAAAAGGAGCACCGATACCGGTAATGCCAAGCCACTTGAATTAGCTGAGCTGTCTTAAACCTCTGAGTCCTTAGTAGGATGTTCCTTCTATGTTTCCCTCTCACTCTGCCAGGAAAGCTGTCCATTGGGACCCTGCTCACCTGTTACTTCTCTGTCAGAGCCTTTTGTGATGCTCCAGGCTGCTTCCTATTCTTTGTTCCCCAGCACATTGGACATTTGTTTTGACAGCAGGCATTCACATACTCTCATTGAGCACCTACATAGTGCCAGGCATTGTGATGAACAAGACAAAATTGTTGCCTGCAAGGGGCTCAGAATCCAGTAAAGGAAATAACATTTGCCGTAGAGTAATTAGAAACAGGGTACAGAAGATGTGCTGCGGAAGGCAGCTTGGTGGGGAGTAGGGCGTAGCGAGCATTTCAGATGGAGAGAACAGCTTCGGTACGTGTGGGGAGGCTAGAGGCGCCTGTGGGTGCATTTCTAGCATTGTCAGTAGTTCAGTTTGTGACTGTCAACCTCCTCTCCTGCACTTTAAATTGATGTGCCTGTAATGTAAACACACACGCTAGGTGACGGTAAAGAAAACCGCATGGGGCCCTGGCCAGCCCCATCCCATTCACATCCATGTGGGATCCAGACCTGCTTGCTTTACTACTTATTCTTGTCATCCTGATTCTAAATTCCTGACTCTGTATCTCCACTGAGTTAGAGACTCACCTCTAGGACCCCCCTCAGGTGGTCCCTACTTCTTGACCCTCCTACTAGTTTCCCTTTCTCATCTGGCCCTTGTCTCTTCCAGGTGAACTCACTCACCTCAAGCCCAAGCACTGCAGGTAGCCACCTCTGCATGGCTCCTCAGCTGGTACCATATACCTCCTGGGAGGTTGGCTTTCTATCACCCGCAAAGATGGAGCTACTACTGCCATTTTTTTACTGCCTGCGCCTGGAAAACACAGGCCTGGGTGAGAAGAGCATGAACTTGTGCACAGAGGGCAGCAGATGGCTGTGCTGATGGGCACAGAGGCTGAAGAGAGAAATTCGGGAGGCAGAGTGGTGTGCGTCCCCGCTCCTGAGGTCAGGAGCTAAGGCAGAGGTCATAGGTCCTCACTCTGCTTCAGCAACACCTGAGGAGAATGAACAAAACTAGAGACCCCCGAGCTTGCCTTCCCTCCCTGAGACTCTGATTCAGTTGTCTTGGCAGGAGGCCTGGACACTGACAAATTTAAAAGCTCTCTGGAGGATTCTACTGTGCAGCCAGAGTTGAGAACCACTGAGTTAAAGGAGCGAGTGGGTTCCCATGTCTAAGTCCATTTTCTGATGAACTGGCTGCGGTGAAGTGGACCCAGCTTGCTACCCAACCTGGTCTCCCTCATGCCACAGACACTGCTCCCAGATCCACACTGCTGGGGAATGGGAAGCCCTGATACTTTCCTCATTGGCTTTTGCTTGACACCACCCCTAATGGGGCCTCACTGCTGTCTCTGTCTGGGGTTGTTTGAACTCACCTTGGATTCCTTAGATCTGCTTCTTAAAGCTCAAGTCCTGAGGGGTCTCTCTAAGGCCCACCTCATTTGGACTTCAGAGGGTGACAACTGGAAAGCACCTATCTAGATGCTTGGAAATTCCTGAATGGGGGCTGCCATTCTCTTTGTGCAATGCCTCACTATCTTTTCACATAGTGCTTCTCAATAGAGACGTATGTCAGAGCCACCTGGGGGAATTTATCTAAATATATATACCCATCCTGACCAACCCATCCAAGCAGAATATTGGGTCTGTGAGTAGATCCAGATAGGATTTGTACATATATGGTTAGAAAAAACCTCCCAAATGACTCTAATCGTCCAGCCCCTGATTGAAATCCTCTGCTAAAGGTGCATTTGTTGGAGCCAACATGATTTGAACATTACCTGAAAGAGACCAGTATGTATTTGAACTCCCGACCTGAAAAGTGTATCCACTTAGGATGGAAACTGCTAGGTTAGCAGCCCACCAGTCCTATTCATCCCTTCTTCCATAGTAATCAGGGCACATGGCTATCTGGATAGGAATGAGATTTCCCAGACTCTCTTGCAGTTAGTTGTGGTCCAGGAGACTGCTCACTAATGGAAATTGAGTAGAAGTGATGTTTGCTTCTTCCGGGCTGGGGCTCTTAATACAGTGAGCAGTGAGCTGCCTTCCCCATAGTCTCTCTATACTTTTCCTGCTGGCTGATCTGAGCAGCTTTGGAAGCCACATGTGCAAGGTGGCAGAGCTGTTGTCAGCCCGGGACCCTGAGGGACCAGCCAACCTGAAACACACATCTCAGACTGTTATACTACAGAAAAATTAACTTCTGTTCCTAAGTGATGTACAATTTCTGCCTGATCTTGACTTTTTCCATTGAAATGCACATCTCCAATAATGCAGTGGCAACAGTTTTGTCCCCAAAGAAATGTTAGTATTCCTCCTCCACAATTAATATAAAACTGACCTTTGATTCCAGGTATTTATATCATGAATCTAGAAGGCATAGTTCAGAATCCTGCTTGTCCAGAACCATCTGCCCTCTGAGGCTCGTCCCCACACGAATGGTCTAATGGACCATATTGTGGCCCCTTCTACATAGAATCTGACATGCCATGGATCTCAACCCTGCTAAATCTACGTATAATGATTTACAGCATCTCTCCATACAGAAAACCCTACAGTTTCTCTTATTTTTTTCTGCACCCCAATACTACCACAACCCCAGCATATGGCACATACCTGGAAAAGCTACCAGTTACTTAAGAAGACCTATAAACACCATTTTTTATGTCAAGAAGCCCTTCAGTGCTAATTCTTACAGGCTGTGGGCATCAGGACAACAGTCTGAATGCAAGAAACCTTATTTTTCTAGGGGCCAACTCTTTGGAACTATTTAAGATCAAGAACAGTAATGACATTCCATTTCCTACAATTCTGTGCCTGTGGACCCACCCTGGCTTTCACTGCTCCCTGTCCCATCTGCCCCTCAGAAACTCTGTTCCCACCCCGATTCTCAATCTACCCCTCAGAGCCTAAGGTAGAGAAACAGAATATGTGTGAGTGGAGTTGGCCACCACAGAGAGCAACAACAACTTCCAACACCTGCTGCAGTGATTGGTATGGGCCTCAGACCACCACTCATCTCAACAGTTCCTTAGTGTGTGCCATCTGACAAATTCGGGGCAGCCACAAGACCCACTGCCCAGGTACAGGTCATGGGAGAGGGGCATGTACAACGTTTACCTTATCTCGCCTTTTAAAATGGAGCCAACTATGAACAAAAGCTGCAAAGGCTAGCTGGTTGTGTTCAGAACTTCCACTACATGTTCCTCTTTGATTCTGACTGCCTTGCCCTCACTCTGTCTTTAAAATCTGCCTCATATCTGATTTCAACAACCACCTGTACACTTTTCCATATTTGTCATGCTTTCTACCTTTCCCACCAGGATTGTGGACTTCTAGTCTCCTTTAGGCCTTCTGGCTTAGCTCACTCACCCCACTTATCTTTGTCTATTCTGACTGCTGTAACAAAATATCATTGAAGGGTGGTTTAAACAAGAAATATTTATTTCTCACAGTTCTAGAGACTGGAAAGTCCAAGATCTAGGTGCTGGCAGACTCGAGGTCTGGTGAGGGCACATTCCTGGTTCATTCCTGGTTCATGGACATCTTCTTGCTGTGTCATCACATAGTAGAAATAGGGCAAAAGAGCTCTCTGGTGTCCTTTTTATAAGGGCACTAATCCTATTCATGAGAGCTCCATCTTCATGACCTAATTAGTTCCCCAAAGTCTCACCTCCTAATACCATCACATTAGGATTTCAACATCTGAATTTTGGGGGGAAGCAAACATTGTTGTCCACTGCCCACCTGTACCTGAATATCCATGCACAGGTATGCACATATATGCACATGTATTCATAGGAATGCACACAGAGATATAGGTCCATATTCAGCGATCAGATGACAAATGGCCTCCCAAGTAGTTTGGATTTCATCCTGTGAGGATTCACTGAACAATTTTAAGCAGGAAAATGATCTGATGCGCATTTTAGAAAGATCTCCCTTTTTAAATGCAGTGTGTAAGATGCTTTAGACCTCATTAGGTCTAGAAGCAAATGCTAGTGTGTTAGCTGAAGCTTTTCCTTATTACCTGACTCTTAGTTCTTTAATTCACAGGATACTCCTTTTCTACCTCTTCGTTCTGCCTTCCATATAACTGGTTGCTCAATCAGTGTTTTTAAAATTAAGCCAAGAAAGCAAGCTGGATTGGCACAATGGATGTAAATAAGTCTGGAACCCTTAGAGAAGTAGGCAGCAAAAGGGGACCAAGAAAGTGGGGGGAATAATAGGAAGGTGGACTTTCACTTGGGACAAGGAGAGACAGGAGTGGGTAAAACATAAAATTGCTGGGGAAAATTAAATGCAAGCTAGAGTAGGTCATATGACACAAAAAGCATCAAGTGAGGGAGACTAACAATGCAGTTTATGTGGCTGGAGAGAAGAGAAACTTGATGTGATTTTAGTTCCAACAATCAAGCTGAATACAAAGGGGAAAGTCATTGTTCCTAAAGGAAGACAAGAGAGCTTTACCAAGGTGAGATTTCTCTTGCATGGAATCTGAATTGGAAGATATAGTTCATGAAAAATAAGAGACTTCTGAATGCATGACTTCCTCAAAAGATATGTAAAATGGAAAATTTATTTAAAGGCATTCACCTTTCTGCACTATAAGAATGACAGTTTGGGGAAGACATTAATTTACATCTTGAGAAAAAATGGTGGAGCCCAAAGCAACCAATGCTTGATATATGAAGCCAGATGCTTAGAATAACTTGGTCAGAATATGGCATTGAAGCACAACATTCAAATGGAGTTTACAATATGGGCATAAAATGAGGAAGCTGATTAATTAAATCAACAATAATTATATATCACAACTAATAACAATAGATACAAAATGTAAAGTGAATAAAATACTTTTTGAAACTCTAGCTATAGCAACAACTGATTTTTTTCCTAAAGAGCTGGAGAAAGTTGATGGGTAAAAATTTGAAGCTATTAGAATTCCTATTAGAACAATGAAGAGAAGGGTACTCAGCTTATTATATGAAAGCAGACAAAGTCAGGTGACACTGAAGAAAAGCTGTGAAACTAGAAAATTTTATTGGGGAACTATCACATGGGCGTGAAAAGTGATTAAAAATGGGAAGAGGACAAACAAATCTAAGGCCCCGCAAAATGAAGAAGAAACACAATATTTAATAGCAGGCATGGTAGCTTAGGAAGTGAGTAGCACAATTGAGTTTTGAAGAATATAAGCGTTCCCGTGCTTGTGGATTTGCTGTTGCACTATACAAAGCTTTTTGAGGACCCTTGGCAAATAGGATGAAGGAGAAATAAATAATGAATGTCAAGGACTAGGAAAGATTTTAGAAACTGTAGGCCACCACCATTACTGAAAATTTATTACAGCAGATTTTACTTGCAGTACTACATGCTGTGGTTGCCTAGATTGACAAAGGGCATGTCACAGGGTTTTGTAATATAACATATGTGATGGTAAAAACATGAAGAAAAATCCCAGAACATCCCAAAGGAAAAGAATAGAATCCATGTTATATTTGAATTAATGATACCTTTTGTTTTATCCAACAAACTATGATTATTTTTCTTTAAGACCATGTAAAAACTTATGGTGCTAATAAGATGGGTTGAAAGATCTTTAAGTTACCCTCAGCCCATGTAACCAGCCCATGTGACCGTTTTTGAAATTATTGAGTAGAGGGGGAGGAAATGAAAGCATGAGGGCAGTGAAACATGGCAGCCAACACATGGCTTTATTCTATGTATAGTCTATTGATAATCTCTGTATTCACCCAGATTTCACTGAGAGAAGAAGGACCAGGAGGAGACATATATCAGTAAATTTATTTTAAGGAATTGGTTGCACAGCTGTGGGCTGGCTAGGCAAGTCTGAAATCCATAGGGTGAGCTCAGGACAGGAAGGATTGAACTCTCAGGCACAGGCTGAAGCTGCTGCCCACAGGTGGAATTTCCTCTCCTTCTGGAAGCCTTATGTCTGCTCTTAAGGCCTTTCAACTGATTGAATCAGACCCACTCAGGTTATCTAGGATGAGTTCCCTTACTTAAAGAGTCAACTGATTATGGACTTTAATCACATCTACAAAATACTTTCACAATAGCTAGATTAGTGTTTGATCAAATGACTGGAATTGTAGCTGGCCAGGTTGACACAACAAAAACCATCCCTGTTAAGCATTCCCATATGCTGTTGAGCTCTCTGGACCAGTTCATAGTAAAGTTGTGTTGGAAAGACTTCAATCTCCTGAAAAAAGACTATAGAATTGAAGTTTATCTGTGGCTGTTATATCCTTAAATTTGGACATTTAACAGACCTTCTATTTTAACATGGGTCTGATTTGTTTGCTGTTTCATTTTCCATAAAGTTCAGTTGATTTAAGAGTTCATTTCTCATACCGCATATCAAAATAGAAATTTGAACAATTAAAAAAAAAAGACTATCAAACTCTCTTAGGGAAATTTGGTAAGAGTGAGGTGTTAAATGAAAAGGGATATAATTATAGGAGCTCAGCCAAGGAGCATGCTGCTCATTTATTGTGACAATAAAAGAAAGAGAGAATGCATTTAAAGTATATGACTAGAATTTGAGAAATACCAGAGGGAGCAAAAGTCATTAATTCACTCACTTAATCATTCACTCACTCACGCATTGGACATTAATCACACATTTGTTAGCTAATGTATGAGACATGGAGGTTATAACAATAAGACACAGCCTCTTCCAATGAAGAGCTCCCAGCCTGGTGGGAGAGGTAGGGAAGTAAAAAGGCATTTATAAAATGCATATTTTAGAACAATATTGTTGAAGCATGTATATGCTATGGGAACAGCAAGGAAGACCAATGAGGATGGTAGATAAATGGACTTGTATTGAGGTGTAGAAATAGGTGATAGGCCAGTGAGAATTCTTGGTGTATGTGACAAAGGATGAATAAAGAAAATGGCACTAACAATAGAGGAAGTAAAAAGTTAGCAGGGGAGGGTAACATTTCTTATGCTAATTTTTCTCTTACACATTCATGATGTGTGGTTCCTCCACCAATACACCAAGAGTATGTGTGATCCCACCAACAGTAATGAAGATCCTTTTGTGGCCTGTGGAAAAGTAGCACAATCTCAGAGGGCAGCTGTGCATCTGCTAGGCTAGAAGGAAAAGAATGTGCTGTATAGCATTTTTTCACACTTTGGGGTTACTGAATTTCAACTTTAAGAAGCCAGAAGATAAGGATGATGGTTGAGTGTATGGCTAACTGAAATACCAAGTGCTTGAGTTGGCTGAGAAGACTCCACTGGAAAGAAGTAAGGTTTATAGTGAATTTATCTGTCCCCAAAGGCACCAAGTTATGTTTGCTCCTTTTCCCCCTGTCTTCCAAAATAGATCTCCACTGTATTAACTTGGACTCTTGATTGTAAGGAACAGAAATCAATTCAAGCAGGCCAAACAAAAAAATGATTATTGGTAAGAATGCAGGAATAGATCCTAGAACCAAGAGTGGGAAGATAGCCAGATCTCAGATTGGGGGGTGGGTGTCTGGTATTTTCACCCTCACTCTGCTTGTCTCCTATCTGCTCATTGGCTTCATCCTCCCTGGGAACCAGAGGTCTTTGGTCTCCAATCCCCATGGTAGAATATCTGCCACTTCATGGACTATTTGCTCCAGAGTTAACAAGTACAGCTGCAGCCATGCGCAGAGACTTTCCCAATTCTAAATCTGACTGTCCTGTTTTGGATAAGGTAGCTGCCCCATTCAGTCAGATATGGCCCAGGACGGGGGCCAGAGAGGGAGAGATGTAGGGGGAGAGAGGGGTCATGGGCTAGTTAAGATGTCTCCAGAGAAGCTCACAGGAAAAGAAGGGAGACGTGGAGCATGTCACTTTCAGTCCCTCCTGTGAAGTTCTTGATTCCTATCTTTATTCTTTTTTATCCTGACCTGTGGGTGGGCCTAATTTTCGTAGCCCTAGAGAACTATGATGCCTAAGACCTAGAGTGAAATCTTTAGGAAACAACAGCCAATGTGCTTCATTTGTTTTTCCATTTTAGTAAAACTATAATAACACACTGAACTAAACAGCCACCCTTCTGGCTTCTGTTTCACTTTAGTCTACCTACCCCAGGAATTAAAAAACAAAAGCTCAGTGGATCATAACGTCTCCTCCCATGTGTTTAGCATTGTGGAGATCAATATCAGGAATACAGAGGAAGCATAAAACATGGATCTTGCAAAAAATAAAAAAGGGGCTTCCCTGGTGGCACAGTGGTTGAGGGTCCGCCTGCCGATGCAGGGGACGTGGGTTCGTGCCCGGGTCTGGGAAGATCCCACATGCCGCGGAGCGGCTGGGCCCGTGACCCATGGCCGCTGAGCCTGCGCATCCGGAGCCTGTGCTCCGCAACGGGAGAGACCACAACAGTGAGAGGCCCGCGTACCGCAAAAAAAATAAAAATAAATTAAAAAGGCTTATTATCTACTGAAAAGAATAAAAGGAATGATTGAGAATAAGCCTTATTATACCAGATTAATATTCTAATGCAACATATTAATATATATAATATCAGAAAGTACCAGAGGAATAAAGTATTTGGGGAACCCTTTTCCCTGGGCCTCATGTGTACCTGTGGTCAGTCTTCTGGGCACAGGGAGGGAAAAGGCTCACCCTGTGTTTCCTCCCTCCTCCGGGAGAGGAGAAAGCCTGGTGAGATTGGGGCAGAAACTCCGAGAAATGCCTGGCTGGGGAGAAGGTGAACGTGTATGTGGAAATATTTCTGAGCCTGCCTAGTGGTTTTGGAAATCAAATGTATTAGACTTCTCTCCCCATTATGCCATACTGCCTCTCCATAGATCTATAAGTGATGGTAATTGCTCTATTTTTCTGAGCTTTAGCCCTCTTAATAGTCTTATAATGATAATATATTTTACATGGTAATATCCTAATAAGAATACTACATATAAGATTAGGTGAATTGCATTTGACAAATTTAATTTTAAAAAGCTAACAGAAAAAAACCCACATCCCAATGAGATTAAACTCTGACTTAAGTCCTCAAAGCGGGAAATTGCTGGAGGGTTAATTTTGCCTTTATCGTGGCTCCACTCCCTCCTCCCAGAGGGCTTTGCAGCTGCTCTCAGAGCCTGCGCTCCGAGCCTCTGAAGCACTTGGGGGGTCCTGGGTGAAAGGCAGGTGAACTTCAAAGTGAGTTTTTCCTCATTAAGGATTACTAATTATCTCTTAATGGACCCTATAAAGATCAGTAAACAGATGAAAGTTAAGTGAATGAATTTAGAGGTTTGTGGGGAAAGATGATCAATAGGCTTAAAAATAATTTAATATCCTCTGGATCATTTTCACCTTCCTTTATAAATAGTTCAACAGAGTAAAATCTCTATTAGTTTTTTTGTTTGTTTTTTTCTTTTTGCGGTACGCGGGCCTCTCACTGTTGTGGCCTCTCCCGTTGCGGAGCACAGGCTCCGGACGCGCAGGCTCAGCGGCCATGGCTCACTGGCCCAGCCGCTCCGCGGCATGTGGGATCTTCCCGGACCCGGGCACGAACCCGCGTCCCCTGCATCAGCAGGCGGACCCTCAACCACTGTGCCACCAGGGAAGCCCTCTATTAGTTTTTGATAGGAAGGGGCTGAGTAATTTTTCAGCATATCAGTAGTTTCAGAAGTTTGGTTTTGTAAAAAAAAAAAAAAAAAATCTCAGAGTGTAATAAATTTCTTGAAGCTAAATTTGAGTTTTGAAAGCAAACCTGTCACATCATGCTTTTAAGGAGATGGGATGGAACCTCCCTCAGAAATGGTACCAGAAAGGGAGACAGCTCTAACTTCAGTCACCTTCTAAGGGTGTGAAAGAAGCAACTCGTATTGTAAGGACTCACTGGGAAACAGCCACAAATTTATTATAATAAAGTAAATATAAAATTAAACTTAATGCTAATAGGAAATACAGTATTTTTGCTCGCGTCTACAGTTGTACCCAGTATAGTACATAGAATATTCTGTCTGAGGTTATGATATTTCATGTGTCAACTTTATAATATTTTATGTGTCAACTTGGTTGGGCCACAGTGCCCAGATATGTGGTCAGATGTTATTCTGGACGTCTCTGTGAGGGTCTTTTTGGATGAGATTAACATTTAAATTGGTGCACTTTGAGTAAAGCAGATTGCCCTCCATAGTGTGGGTGGGCCTCACCCAATCATCTGAAGGCCTGAATAGAGCAGAAGACTGACCTCCCCTGAGCAAAAGGGCATTCTGTCAGCAGAAGGCCTGTGAACTCGAACTGCACCACTGGCTCTTCCCTGGGTCTCTAGCCTACAGGCACCCCCTGCAGATGTTGGATTTATTTAATTCCTTAAAATAAATCTCCGTCTCTCTCTCTCTCTCTCCGTCTCTCTCTGTCTCTGTCTGTTTCTCTCTCTCTCTCTCTCTCTCTCTCACACACACACACACACACACACACACACACTTCCTATTGGTTTTGTTTCCCTCTCTCTCTCTCTCTCACACACACACACACACACACACACGCACTTCCTATTGGTTTTGTTTCCAAGACTAACACAGAGGTTGAGTTCTATTATTTAAAGGAAAAAAAACAGGAGAGAGAAAATGAAAAACAAAGCAGCTCCCTTTAAGAGTAGCTCCCCTTAAGAATTTCTTTAAATGGCATAGACCCTATTACTTCCTTTAAAACGCTGCCTCTTGAATGTAAGTTTATAAATCACTTAAAAGGTGCTTTATTTAAGCAAGCACTTAATGAATTGGAACAAAAGCTGCAATAAGAAGTAGATTATATAGGGATATATTTTAACAATTATTAGATTGTGAACTCATGGAAGACAAGGTCATTTGCATTGTATCAAGTTCAACCTCTGATCTATTGTATTGAACCATATAAAATTGCTGATATTTGAGTGTTTCTGACCTATTAAAAAGAAAAGCAGGGGCTTCCCTGGTGGTGCAGTGGTTGAGAGCCTGCCTGCCGATACAGGGGACACGGGTTCGTGCCTCGGTCCGGGAAGATCCCACATGCCGCGGAGCGGCTGGGCCCGTGAGCCATGGCTGCTGAGCCTGCACGTCTGGAGCCTGTGCTCCACAACGGGAGAGGCCACAACAGTGAGAGGCCCGCGTACCACGAAAAAAAATAATAATAATAAAAAAAAAAGAAAAGCAATTACATATGGTTCAATGCAATAGAAGTATATTATATTCTTATATGATAAAGGTCAGAAAAGTGCATTTCTAGATTTTTTTCCCATATAGTATTTTTTATTTGCTTATTTATTTATTTATTTTGGGCTGCGTTGGGTCTTCGTTGCTTTGCGCAGGCTTTCTCTAGTTGCGGTGAGCAGGGGCTACTCTTTGTTGTGGTGTGTGGGCTTCTCATTGTGGTGGTTTCTCTCATTGAGGAGCACGGGCTCTAGGCGTGTGGGCTTCAGTAGTTGTGGCACGCAGGCTCTGTAGATGTGGCTTGTGGGCTCTAGAGCACAGGCTCAGTAGTTGTGGTGCACGGGCTTAATTGCTCTGTGACATGTGGGATCTTCCCAGACCAGGGATCGAACCCGTGTCCCGTGCATTGGCAGGCGGTTTCTTAATCACTGTGCCACCAGGGGAGTCCTTCCCACATAGTTTAGAATCAGTTTTTTGTTTTGTTTGTTTATTTCTTTAGGACCAGTAAGGTGAGCGTAAGATGAAGGTAATCAAATACCTTATGGGAAAAATACACAAACTTGGGCAGGATGATTATTCTTTTAAGTATTTTTCATCAAATCTTGAAATTTCAGCTCTTTTTTGAGTATACTGCAACACTCCCAAAATCACAGATACAAATTCTTTTCCCCCTTTATTAGCTTCCACCTAAGGTGCATTCCATGCAAGTGGACTTGGCTGTGTGCCAGGCATTCATATAGATGCTATTGAAGTGCCAGTTGATGTTCAGTGTCTGTCTTAGGTGTTATTGATAAATCTGCACAAGAATAATTTATGACATCCCTAGTGATCCCTAGTAGGGCAAGATCTGGAACTGTGTAACAGTACCTTACATTTGGGTAGCACTTGGCAATCTAGAAAACTCATTCTCCTTTCATTTTCACACAAACATCATAGAATACATTGTCTTTCCCATATTTACAATGGAGAAGATGCAGCCCAGACAGCTGAACTCACTTGCTGAGGTTACATAATTTAATGAAAGGACCTGGAACTTTAAATCACTCTGAGCACTGTTACTTTACCACCAAGAGATCGATTTCCAGCTTTCTTGCACTTCACTCTTCCTCTTCCAATTTCCTTCTAACCCATTTTGTGGATTAGCTCCCCACAGGGCCCTGAGTTGCTTATGTCACAGGATTCTGTAAACATTTTCAGGCTGTGTTTTCAAAGAAAATCTTAACAGTTCCCTGCTGCACTCTGGTGAATGGTCTCATCTGTTTCTGAGCTTGTTCATGTTCCAAAATACAGTGCTGACTTTGCAAACGGCCCACAAAGCAAGTGTACTTTGAAATCAAGCCATCTGTGTGCAACAGAGCTGGACATGTGGCATCAAGCAGCCAGCTGTTTACAAGACCACCACACTTGCCTAGTCCTTTCAAAGAAGAGACAACATCAGCATACCTCTGTAGCTGTTGTGTAGCAAGCTGAATTCAGAAACTGTGGAAAATGAGGGACAAAAAATTGGTGAGGGATTTCTTAAGGTCCTGAGTCAAGTGCTGGAGAGCAACAGGGACTAAGTGGGAAAAATGTGGCCATAGACCAGCCTCGCTGTTACCGACTATGGACGGAAGACTCCTGTAGCAGCAAAGGTGAAGACAGACGGTTGGTCTCAAAGAAGACACCCTGGAGTGCAAGGGCTGTGCCTAGCTCTGCTTCGTGTCTGCCAGAGGACTGTGCATGCAGCCCAGATGCACAGATTGGAAGAAAAAAATTGTCAAAATCAGCAGCAAAATAGCCTTTAAAATAAAGACTATTAGAAGAGACAGAGAAGGACACTACATAATGATCAAGGGATCGATCCAAGAAGAAGATATAACAATTGTAAATATTTATGCACCCAACATAGGAGCACCTCAATACATAAGGCAAATACTAACAGCCATAAAAGGGGAAATCGACAGTAACACATTCATAGTAGGGGACTTTAACAGCCCACTTTCACCAATGGACAGATCATCCAAAATGAAAATAAATAAGGAAACACAAGCTTTAAATGATACATTAAACAAGATGGACTTAATTGATACTTATAGGACATTCCATCCAAAAACAACAGAATACGCATTTTTCTCAAGTGTTCATGGAACATTCTCCAGGATAGATCATATCTTGGGTCACAAATCAAGCCTTGGTAAATTTAAGAAAATTGAAATTGTATCAAGTATCTTTTCCGACCACAATGCTATGAGACTAGATATCAATTACAGGAAAAGATCTGTAAAAAATACAAACACATGGAGGCTAAACAATACACTACTTAATAACGAAGTGATCACTGAAGAAATCAAAGAGGAAATTTAAAAATACCTAGAAACAAATGACAATGGAGACACAATGACCCAAAATCTATGGGATGCAGCAAAAGCATTTCTAAGAGGGAAGTTTATAGCAATACAATCCTACCTTAAGAAACAGGAAACATCTTGAATAAACAACCTAACCTTGCACCTAAAGCAATTAGAGAAAGAAGAACAAAAGAACCCAAAGTTAGCAGAAGGAAAGAAATCATAAAAATCAGATCAGAAATAAATGAAAAAGAAATGAAGGAAACGATAGCAAAGATCAACAAAACTAAAAGCTGGTTCTTTGAGAAGATAAACAAAATTGATAAACCATTAGCCAGACTTATCAAGAAAAAAAGGAGAAAACTCAATAGAATTAGAAATGAAAAGGGAGAAGTAACAACTGACACTGCAGAAATACAAAGGATCATAAGAGATTACTACAAGCAACTCTATGCCAATAAAATGGACAACCTGGAAGAAATGGACAAATTATTAGAAATGCACAACCCGCCAAGACTGAATCAGGAAGAAATACAAAATGTGAAGAGACCAATCACAAGCACTGAAATTGAAACTGTGATTAAAAATCTTCCAACAAACAAAAGCCCAGGGCCAGATGGCTTCACAGGCAAATTCTATCAAACATTTAGAGAAGAGTTAAAACCTGTCCTTCTCAAACTGTTCCAAAATATAGCAGAGGGAGGAACACTCCCAAACTCATTCTATGAGGCCACCATCACCTTGATACCAAAACCAGAAAAGGATGTCACAAAGAAAGAAAACTACAGGCCAATATCACTGATGAACATAGATGCAAAACTCCTCAACAAAATACTAACAAACAGAATCCAACAGCACATTAAAAGGATCATAAACCATGATCAAGTGGGGTTTATCTCAGGAATGCAAGGATTCTTCAATATACACAAATCAATCAACGTGATAAACCATATTAACAAATTGAAGGAGAAAAACCATATGATCATCTCAATAGATGCAGAGAAAGCTTTCGACAAAATTCAACACCCATTTATGATAAAAACCCTGCAGAAAGTAGGCATAGAGGGAACTTTCCTCAACATAATAAAGGCCATATTTGACAAACCCACAGCCAACATTGTCCTCAATGGTGAAAACCTGAAAGCATTTCCACTAAGATCAGGAACAAGACAAGGTTGCCCACTCTCACCACAATTATTCAACATAGTTTTGGAAGTTTTAGCCACGGTGATCAGAGAAGAAAAGGAAATAAAAGGAATCCAAATTGGAAAAGAAGAAGTAAAGCTGTTACTATTTGCAGATGACATGATACTATACATAGAGAAACCTGAAGATGCTACCAGAAAACTACTAGAGCTAATCAATGAATTTGGTAAAGTAGCAGGATACAAAATTAATGCACAGAAATCTCTGGCATTCCTATACACTAATGATGAAAAATCTGAAAGTGAAATCAAGAAAACACTCCCATTTACCATTGCAACAAAAAGAATAAAATATCTAGGAATAAACCTATCTGAGGAGACAAAAGACCTGTATGCAGAAAATTATAAGACACTGATGAAAGAAATTAAAGATGATACCAAAGGATGGAGAGATATACCATGTTCTTGGATTGGAATAATCAACATTGTGAAAATGACTCTACTACCCAAAGCAATCTACAGATTCAATGCAATCCCTATCAAACTACCACTGGCATTTTTCACAGAACTAGAAGAAAAAATTTCACAATTTGTATGGAAACACAAAAGACCCCGAATAGCCAAAGCAATCTTGAGAATGAAAAATGGAGCTGGAGGAATCAGGCTCCCTGACTTCAGACTATACTACAAAGCTACAGTAATCCAGACAGTATGGTACTGGCACAAAAACAGAAAGATAGATCAATGGAACAGGATAGCCCCAAGATAAACCCACACACATATGGTCACCTTATCTTTGATAAAGGAGTCAGGAATGTACAGTGGAGAAAGGACAGCCTCTTCAATAAGTGGTGCTGGGAAAACTGGACAGGTACATGTAAAAGTATGAGATTAGATCACTCCCTAACACCATACACAAAAATAAGCTCAAAATAGATTAAAGACCTAAATGTAAAGCCAGAAACTATCAAACTCTTAGAGGAAAACATAGGCAGAACACTCTATGACATAAATCACAGCAAGATCCTTTTTGACCCACCTCCTAGAGACATGGAAATAAAGACAAAAATAAACAAATGGGACGTAATGAAACTTCAAAGCTTTTGCACAGCAAAGGAAACCATAAACAAGACCAAAAGACAACCCTCAGAATGGGAGAAAACATTTGCAAATGAAGCAACTGACAAAGGATTAATCTCCAAAATTTATAAGCAGCTCATGCAGCTCAATAACAAAAAAAACAAACAACCCAATCCAAAAATGGGCAGAAGACCTAAATAGACATTTCTCCAAAGAAGATATACAGATTTCCAACAAACACATGAAAGAATGCTCAACATCATTAATCAATAGAGAAATGCAAATCAGAACTACAATGAGATATCATCTCACACCAGTCAGAATGGCCATCATCAAAATATCTAGAAACAATAAATGCTGGAGAGGGTGTGGAGAAAAGGGAACCCTCTTGCACTGCTGGTGGGAATGTGAACTGGTACAGCCACTATGGAGAACAGTATGGAGCTTCCTTAAAAAACTACAAATAGAACTACCATATGACCCAGCAATCCCACTACTGGGCATATACCCTGAGAAAACCATAATTCAAAAAGAGTCATGTACCAAAATGTTCATTGCAGCTCTATTTACAATAGCCCGGAGATAGAAACAACCTAAGTGTCCATCATCAGATGAATGGATGAAGAAGATGTGGCACATATATACAATGGAATATTACTCAGCCATAAAAAGAAATGAAATTGAGCTATTTGTAATGAGGTGGATAGACCTAGAGTCTGTCATACTGAGTGAAGTAAGTCAGAAAGAGAAAGACAAATACCGTATGCTAACACATACATATGGAATTTAAGGAAAAAAATGTCATGAAGAGCCTAGGGGTAAGACAGGAATAAAGACACAGACCTACTAGAGAATGGACTTGAGGATATGGGGAGGGGGAAGGGTAAGCTTTGACAAAGGGAGAGAGAGGCATGGACATATATACACTGCCCAACGTAAGGTAGATAGCTAGTGGGAAGCGGCCGCATAGCTCAGGGAGATCAGCTCGGTGATTTGTGACCGCAGGGAGGGGTGGGATAGGGAGGGTGGGAGGGAGGGAGACACAGGAGGGAAGAGATATGGGAACATATGTATGTGTGTGGCTGATTCTCTTTGTTATAAAGCAGAAGCTAACACACCATTGTAAAGCAATTATACTCCAATAAAGATGTTAAAAAAAAATTAGAATGGAATGTGCCAGGAAAAAACTCCTTAAAAAAAAAAAAGAACATTCTTTGTGGTTACAGAATACACTCACTCTCTAATGCAGGAAAAATTATCCACCTCTTTGCTTCAATATGTTTTAGCACCTTTGCTGGTATCTTTTATTCCTGGAAGGAAAAAAAAATTGCAGTTCTTTTTTGCTATGGGTTATCCAATCTGTCTTCACTACTGTATAAATTCACAGAGTTTGTGAATGTGTCTTCAGATTTAGTTCACAATTTCCCTAATTATAGATTTTCTTTCTTGTGAATTTATTTTTTAGGCTTTTGCCTAGACATTTATAGTTGCTTCGTTCTTTCTGGCTCAGTGCCACAGGGACAATTCTGGCGCAAAACAAACATTAGCAGACTAGAATATAAGATCAATCTCTTATCTTACTAATTACCACCCATTCCCACTGACAAAGTCTTCAGGTCTTCAAGAGAAAATAAATAATTTACCTGAAAAGCAGAGGCAGTCTATGTGTGTAATTTCACCTGGCTGGGTGTGTTCTGTCAGGAATTTTCAGTGCTGGCTTTCCGGTTGGTACAACTTGAATAGCAATTGCAGTAACAGGGTCGCCTCTGGCCTTGAGTCTCTCAGCTAATAAACTGAACCTCAATTTCCCCACATGTAAAATTGGAATAATCATAGCTACTTCATAGTATTTAAAGATCAAATAAGTTAATGAATGAGAAATGGCTTTGTAAGCTGTAAAGTGCTCTAAGAGCTTTAGCCGTTGTCATGATGATTGCTATGATTTTTGGAAGTTAAAAAGTTTCTACAGTCAGCTTTAAGTTGTTCTTTTCTTTTTTTGTTTTCTTAATGAATGAACTTGTTTATAAGTATTACAATAAGAATACAGACACACACATACCACATGATTCCTTATAGATTTCTTTATAAGAATTATCAAAAGATAGGTTTTAAAAATCACGACTAAGAGTTTTGAGAGGGGTTGGCAAACTATGGCCCACAGACAATATCTGTCCAGCTGCCTGTTTTTGTAAAGTTTTATTGTAACACAGCCTGCCCATTTGTTTACAAATTGGCTATAGCTTATTTTGAGCTACTACAACAGAGTTGGTTACTTGCTATAGACTGTATGGCCCAAGAAGCCTAAAATATTCACTATCTGGCCCTGTACAGAAAATGTTTGGTGACCCCTGAATTAGAGCAAAGGATTTGGCAAAATAAAAAATGTTAAGTCCTCAGTCTCAACATATCCTTTACTATCCCCAGTGGTTCAGTTAAGTGGACATTTTGATACACTGGTGGTGAGAGTGTAGCCTTTTTAAAGGGCAATTTGGTAATATGTAACAAGAGTTTGAAAATTTGTCATCCAGCTTTAATCAATGAATATAAATACAATGAATATTAACAGTGTTTACTTCTGAGATATGGTACTTCAAATGCTTTTAAAAAGAAACAAACAAAAACTCTTCTCTTAAAATTCCCTACTGTCATTTTAGAATCTTCATAAGAACCTGATAAAAACACAAACATACCAACTTACATGATGTCGTGAGGAAACTATGCCCCTAGTTCAGTGCTACTTCAGTGGTTGTTGTTTAAGGAGCTATAGAGGGAAGCCTTTTGGTATGTGGATAGGCAGCTTGCATTTTGTTTTGCAAGTTTAGAGCCCTATTTTTAGGTTTCCTTTAGATCAAACAGATCCGGAGCTCTAAGTTCTTTTATGTACCTTCTGATCAAATATTTCTGTTTCTCTTATAATTGTACACACACATACCCAAAAGGACAATTCAGTATTAGTAACAAAAACATTATTATCTGTTTTCAACTTCTCTTTTTCTGGAGCAAATAATTTCATGTGGAACGTCCTTGTGTTTAACCAACAATTTCTTTTCTTTGAAAGGACTTACAGTGGCTGAATACATTATTTTAAAGATTCAGTAAAAAAAATTTTTTCTGGTTAGAGCAGCTAAAGTTGGAATAGCAAAACTTTGCCCTCAAAAAGAAAAAAGCAAAAGAAATGGAGTACAAATTTAGAGCCTTTGCTATGGTTTAAAAATGACTTTATCCTGGAATCTATTTGCATTTATTATTCTTTTGTAGTCAGTGGTAGTTCCCTTCATTGCTATCTTAACATTCTTCCTCCAGGGATAAATGCATCAGAGAAAGTGGTAACCCATGGCAACCAAGCACTGTGTGAGAGGGGCAAACTAACTTGGAGGTGTGCTTAATATTTTCTTGGTGAGGAAACCTTGTGCAAATGATTTCCCTTTTCCCTATTTTCATAATTCACAAGGAGCACATGTGGAATGTCATAATGAATGCACTGTGAGATATGCTACTGGTGGATGGAACCTAGTTATCAGCTTCTGAAGTTCAGTTTCAAGGCTGCATAACTGCATTAGAAGGCCTGGGGGCTTGTAAGTGCATATGCAAAAGCTAAATGAGTGCTTATCAAAAGCATGTGTTTTCTCACTCTTAGAGGTGCAGTTTTGGTGATTACTAAGTGACTTTTGCTTCAAGGAAGAGTCAGGAACCAGGCTTATGAAAAAATAGATTGTGTATTCTGTGTGCATATTGATTGAGATAAGCATGCATGCACAAATAGGATTTATAGATAAACATGCCCTGAGTATAGAGATGGAGTGCTACTTTCATGGAAGGACTGGATACCCTGATAAAAAATTCTAAGAAAGCCTGTCCTTTCCCACTTACATATGTAAACACATCACAAGGTGTTAATTGTTTTGCTGTGGAAATGGAGTGAGTATTGTTTCTATTCTTACTGTTAATTTTTTTCCTGCAAAATAGGAAAGCTTGACAAGCCAATTATTAAATCTAAGAATATAGATGAAAACATGAAATAGGATGTAGAGGAAAGGGCTTTCTGTACTTCACTCTTTAGAACAAAACTCAGCTACAGCTCTCCTCAAATAAAAAGAAACCATTTCGTCTTTAAGGATAAGAAATTAATGTGATTCTTTACATTCGCAGAATGTACCACCTTCATTCCATGGGTGATGAGCACTTGCTGGCCTTATTAATTGTACTTTGCCCTGTGAGTTAAGTAGCAGAGCAGATTTTACCACAGGGGATAAATATCATTATAATATCTGTAAGTGTGTATTTGTGATATATGTGTATGTTGTGATATATATGTATTTGTGATATATATGTATGTGTGCCTACATATGTACATATATATCATACATACATGCTTCAGCATTATTTGTAATAGCAGAAAACCTGAGAATCAAACAACTTAAAAACATGTCACTAGGAAATGGGCTAAATAAATCATGGTTCTTTGAAGAACCTTTAAAAAGAATGAAGCTTGGAGGAAAGTGGTTAAAATGTACAATCTTCCAGTTATAAGATAAATAGATACTAGAGATGTAGTGTACAACACAACGGCTATAGTCAACACTGCCTTATGATATTTAGGAAAGCTGTTAAGAGAGCAAATCCTAAGAATTCTCATCACAAAGAAAACATTTTTTCTCCTTTCTTTTTTTTAATGTTGTATATATAGGAGATGGTGGATGTTAGCTGAACCTATTACAGTAATCATTTCACACACAAAACATATGTAAATCAAACCATTATGCTGTATGCCTTAAACTTATACAGTAAGGTATATCAATTATTTCTCAATAAAACTGGGGAAAAGAAAGGAATGAAGTAAATCTCTATCAGCTACTATGAATGTTCTCCAAGATGTAAAATTAAGTAAAAAGAAAAAATACTAAACAGTGTGAATGATCTCGTTTATATAAATAAAAGGATATATACACAGACACACATATGCTAGCCAATTATAACTTTTTGTTTTGGAAGGATGCATAAAAAACTATTGTTAATAGTTAGATTTAGAGACAAGGTTTGGAGGAGAGAGAATTTTACATCTCATCTTGTATTTTCCTAAACTACATGAATTTTTTACTATATGTGTGTAATGATTTTATCATTTAAAAATATTAAGGTTTATCTGGGGGTAGAAGTTTTGTTCTATATGCTTTTCAGCATTTGAAAATATCTATGTTAATAAAAATAATATCTGTTAGCTATAGTGGCAGTTGACAGCCTTTTTAGCCGTACGGAATAGTAAGAGAATTTTAAATTTGCGTTGCTTTTTGTTCTACAGTTAATAATGAAGTCAAGTGGAACTTTGTGTCATCCTCAGTCCTCCAGTCATTTCCATTATCCACAGAGGATGCTGTCTGCAGTTCTATCTGACACATGTATTTAACCACCACAGTTGCAGCTACAATTTCACATCTGACAACGCACAAAGTTGAATAGATCTAATAGCCAGTACTCTGATAACTGAAAACATCCAGGCTTGTAGTTCAGGGTTTAAATCTTGTAGAGGCTTCAAATTCTATAATCAAGAGAGCCCAGATTTCTGAGCTATGACTCCTTTCACACAGAAGAAATGAGAGAAAGAATGAAGAGATCAATGTAGCATCCAGAGGTAACCATACATCTGTATTATCACCTGTAGTATCTGATTTCTAAATTTTATGTAGATAGTATGTCTCCAGCAAGTATATAAGTAAAGTTTTCATCAGTTTATAAACATTTATTTGAAATCATGTTGTGAGACAAATCAGGAGGAAATATCACTAAAACATAGGGGCTTGTAATTTAGATTACTTTGGAGTTAACCCTCTTTGGGCTCATTCATGTAATCAATATTGTAAGAGAGAATACCCCCAAATCCACTCACATTAAAGGAGAGAATTATTGACTCATCTGTCAGGGAAGTCCAGTGGTGAATGCAGACATAGGTAGATGGCTAAATCAAGGGATCAAACAGTGCTATTTTTATGTTCTTATTTCTGTTCCATTTTGCTTGCATGTTGATATAATCCTTTGCTACTTCGTACTTGCCTTTTTTTCTATGTAACAAAATAATGGTTCCTGGAAACTCTCAGCTCATTGGGTTATACTTCTCTGTCCAGTGGGATAAAGACAGTCTTTTTCCTAATGTCCATTATTAAAATAGTCCAAGGAGGACTCCTGTTGCCATTTTGAGGGTCATGTGCCAGTTTCATGGCTAATCATTGGTCCTAGAGGATGTAGTGCTGTGACTGGCGTGGCTTGGTTCATCTGCCCACTTCAGTGTACGGGGCTAGTGATTGGAGGGATTTCAAGATCGGCAACCCCAATAAAGTTCTTCCAGGGAAATCAAATTAAGCATGACGCACAGCATTTTGGAAATGAAATTTTCCACAGCTTTTGTAGTCTCTATAAATGGCATCAAAAGCCATCATTTCCCTTTCATGCTTACCCTGAATGTAACGCTATATATGCTTGTATATATATACTTCTATATATGTTTGTATACATACTTGTATATATATGCATGTATACATACTTGTATATATGCTTAGATACAAGTGGACTGAGGCAAAGGATTAAGATGGAGTTTTGGCACTACGTTTTCCAAGTATCTTTCATTAACAAAAGACTTCTTAAATCTAATTTTCTCTCATATTTTATAATAAAGTATTTTATAATAAAGTATTGAGAATTTTCAAAGCCAGGACTTTTTAATTTTTAGAAAGTCTTTGTCCTCCCAACCCTTCAGTTAATAAAGATTGTTGAGGAACCAAAACAAAACAAAAATAGGCTTATTAAGTTACCCGGTTGGCCCATCAAATGAAGGTCAGAAGTTAAAGTGACGTCAGCAACATGACTGAATAAGACGCCCCTTGCGCGTATCCTCCCTTCAGTAACAACAATTTGGCATCTGTCAATGGATAAAAGTAGCGCTGTGCGAGCTCTGGGATCCAGCACCGTACACTAAGGCATCCCGGGAGGGGTCTAACCCCTGGTACAGGCTGCCCAACCTCGGTGTGTACTGTGGACCCTGCAGTGGCCCATGAATTGACCCTAGCCCCTCTTGGCTGTGTTCTGGCAGCCCCTGGAAAGCACCATCTCAGACAATCACCTACAGATGAGAGAGCCTTTTTGGAAGCCCAGGTTTCCAGCACAGAAATTCCAGCAACTTCTGTTAGAGCAAAAATTACAAGTTTGGATGTACTGCGGAGGGTAAGAGAGGCAATTTGATTTTCCCAGTGTCCCCTCCCCACCAAGACAGCACATTTCAGTGCCAAGAGAGATCTTCTCGACCGTGATTTCTTTCTCGGGTGAAAGTGGAGTGCTTGGCTTCCTCAGCTGTGCAGGATGCTGCCAAAGAAGCCCATTTCTCTTTCCCTCCATTCAGAGTACTGAATCAGTGAGCTGAATGACTGGGGGTGGAAAGAGGCTGGGAGATTCTCAGAGGGCATTAAAGGGATGTGGATCCTATTAACGGTGTCCCTGATCCATCGAGAATCATGCCCATGAGCTGCTGGCACACCTTGCCCATGGATCCCTGCAACTGGCCCATGAGCATCCCGGGTGCTGGGTGTGCCTCACCTCACACCCCCTCACGCTGTGGCCGGCTCTCTGTGCATGCTCCTGACGGTGGCGACAGTGAGCTTTGGCAGATGGCTAGTGATCATACATAGACATACAGATGGCCAACAGGTACATAAAGACATCACTGATCACCATGGAAATGCAAATCAAATACTCACCACTAATCATCCTGGGAATGCAAATCAAAGCCACAGTGAGGTATCTATCACTTCACACCTGTTGGAATAGCTATTATCAAAAAGACGAGGTAAGCGTTGGCAAGGATGTAGAGAGAAGAAAATCCTTGTCCACTGTGGATGAGAATGAAAATTGATGCAGCCACTTTGGAAAACAGTATGGAGGTTTCTCAAAAAATTAGAACTACAGTATGATCCAGCAATCCCACTTCTGGATATATATCCAAAGGAAATTAAATGAGGATCTTGAAGAGATACCTGTACCCCCCACCGCCTGCCGTGTTCATTGCAAGATAACATCCTCAGCATCTGTTTTTGGATGAATGGATAAAGAAAGTGTGGTTTACATAGTGGATGGAATATTACTCAGCCACGAGAAAGAAGGAAATCCTGTCATTTGCAGCAACATGGATGGGCTTTGAGGACATTATGCTAAGTGAAGTCCAACAGAGAAAAACAAATACTATATGATATCACTTATATGTGGAATCAAAAAAAGCCAGACTCGTAGAAACAGAGAGTAGAATGGTGGGTGCCAGGGGCTGGAGGATGGGGGGGAAATGGGGAGATATTGGTCAAACAGTACAAACTTCCAGTTATAAGATAAATAAGGTCTGGGAATCTAATGTACAGCATGCCTGGTGATTATAGTTAGCAATACTGTATTACATACTTGAAAGTTGCTAAGAAAGTAGATCTTCAATGTGCTCACAACAAAAAAAGAAATGGTAATCATGCGAGGTGATGGAGGTGTTGGCTAACCCTACCGTGGTAACCATTTCACAATAGATAAACTTATCAAATCAATACGTTGTACACTTTAATCTTATGCAATATTATATGTCAATTATATCTCAATAAAGCTGGAGAAAAGTCAGAAGAAGTTCATCATAAATATAGAGTTTATATCTTACTATGCATACTTTCATTATGTTAGAGATGTGGAGAAATCCCCAAACTTGAGTGTAGCAAATCCCAGTGGAAGATTTGGCTTTTAGGGCCAATGGTGATGAAATCAGGAGACCACCATTGCTTTATGACATGGCATTGGTTAGAGATGATGTGGAGGACATCTGAAAAGTCTATTTCTTTCTCCTTTTATTTTGGTGTTTATAAAGTTTTTATTTTCTGTTTTCTTAAAAATAAGATTTTGTTTCCTTTATGCATTGTGGAGTGTACTTGTTTCTGTTGAAAAGTCTATTTCTTATTAGGGAAATGATTAAAATTTTGTAGACACTGGGTCCTTTTCTCAATGGGCTTTGTAATCAGTGCTTTGCATAGCCATTCAATTGATAAGCTGCCTGGAGCGCTAGGTGCATATTTATTTCCACAATTGTTTCAAGTCTCATTCTAACTAGGGAGCTCTGATCCAGGACAAGTTGCTTCAAATAATTTCTCAGGTATGATGTCCTCTAAATGACTTGAGTGTAATTTAAAACTAAATTATAACATATCAAAGCTGTAGAATCATTACTTTTCTAAATATACTTTCAAAACTTTATTCCATCTTTCTTCTAAAAAAAAGGGCATATTTGAGTCTGTTGGTCCAGTATTTTACATGAAAAAACAAGTAGGTTTCAGACATAACTATGTTACTGAGGGAAGCAGGAAGGTACAGAGGTTACAATTGTTACAATTTGAGTCAGGGAATCCTGAGTTTTTATTTTGACTTAGCTGTGTGACAAGTTTCTTGGACAAAGTTCTTTACCTTTTTGAGTCTTGATTGTCTTCTTATTAGACATCAGAAATACTTATTAGGTAGTGTTGCAAATGCTAATGAGATAATATTGATAAAGGACTTACCCCAAAATCAGATATATAGTAAATGTGCATGTGTGTTTGTTTATTGTTGTTACTTTTTACTATTATTATACATTATAAATATTATAGGGAAAAATCTGTCAAAATCTGTGCAAGGTTGTGTGTCCCCTTTATTGATTTCTGATTCTGTATGCTTATTTATGGACCCAACTATGTGAACCTAAATTTTTTCTTGGTAAGTAAGGTGACTAGTTTAACTGTTACTTAAACCTCATCGGGTTCCATCTTTACAGATGTTTCTGCATTTGCCCTGAAATTGTAAAAATAATAATTGTCTATTACATCACCAAGTGATCCCTGCTCCCTCCTTACATAGGAAATTTCTATCAGAGTTTGGTTCTAGGAAAAGCTCTATCTCGCTTGGGAAAGTAGTGAGTTTCCTCTTCTCAGATCAAAATGACTTATGTGATTTATCACATGTTCCTCTTAGTCTTGTTTGTCAGGAAGATTACAGTTGGTCTTTTCACTGAGTCTCAACCACTAGACTCATTGTTATATTTTGAATCTTTACTTTTTCCTCCTGTTTCCCATTAAGAATCTTAGTTTATTAATTTATTTTTTTCTTCCTTTTACCAAGTTCCTCATATCCTTTTGGGAAATGGGGAGGCAGAAAGATATATATTTATATATATATTATATAAATGTGTGTATGCACATATATATATATATATCTTCATGCATAAATATTTTTGTATTAATTTTTATTTAAAAGTTTGACACCCAAGTTTAAGTTCTGATATTAGCAACTTCTTTAATCTAGCTACTGCTCTCTTTCCCCTTTTTACATTTCCTTCATACGTTTGTCCAACAAATATTTCTTGGTGCCTAATATGTTGGATTTTTAGGTGGGGAAGACTCTGAAAATGAATCAAATTGTCGTCAGTGAGCCATGTGTGCTACTGGGGGATATGGAATCTTGAAAGGAAGAACAGGCCTAATGAGATCAGAGTTGCTTTCCATAAAAAAATTTGAATACCATGCTACTTCTGATGTAAAATGACAGGTAGGAGAAAGGCCTGGGTTTTTTTTTCCTGACATTATTACTGAATCTAATGGGATTCCACTAGTTTGCCCACAGCCTCAGGTGAAATTGGTTTTTCCATTCATTATCTTGGTGCCTTTCCTACAATAGCTACAAATAAGATGCCCTTTCATATCTGTGAAGAAAGAGAATGAATTTTGTTTTGTCACATCCCTGACTATACTCTTAAAGACAGGGAGAAAATATGGCTTAAGAGCCCCTGGTTGTTTAATCCCATTTTCTTGTCATAGTGTACTACACTTTTAGGATATTTCTCAGGAAAACTTACCTATCCTTGCTTAACGTTGTCATATTTTCATCCCCATGGTTGTTTATAGGAACAAGAGGCCTTTTATCCTATATAATGAGGAAATGCAGTCAATTTTTTTTTTAACATCTTTATTGCAGTATAGTTGCTTTACAATGTTGTGTTAGTTTCTGCTGTGTAACAGAGTGAATCAGCTATACATATACATATATCTCCATATCCCCTTCCTCTTGCATCTCCCTCCCACCCTCCCTATCCCACCCCTCTAGATGGTCACAAAGCCTCGAACTGATCTCCCTGTGCTATGCGGCTGCTTCCCACTAGCTATCTATTTTACATTTGGTAGTGTATATATGTCCATGCCACTCTCTCACTTTGTCACAGCTTACCCTTCCCCCTCCCCATAGCCTCAAGTCCATTCTCTATGTCTGCGTCTTTATTCCTGTCCTGCCCCTAGGTTCTTCAGAATCATATATATTTTTTTTTAGATTCCATATATATGTGTTAGCATGCGGTATCTGTTTTTCTCTTTCTGACTTACTTCACTCTGTATGACAGACTCTAGGTCCACCCACCTCAGTACAAATAACTCAATTTCGTTTCTTTTTATGGCTGAGTAATATTCCATTGTATATATGTGCCACATCTTCTTTATCCATTCATCTGTTGATGGACACTTAGGTTGCTTCCATGTCCTGGCTATTGTAAATAGAACTGCAATGAACATTGTGGTACATGACTCTTTTTGAATTATGTTTTCTTCTCAGGGTATATGCCCAGTAGTTGGCAATCAATTATTAATGATTATTTTATTCATAAGTCAGCACTGCCTCAGCAGAGCCTGGCTCACCCCAAGGCTAACTCTTCCTGTGTGAAGGGAGGTTTTCAGGTCATGGGTCTCTTTAGGGAAGTTTCTTTTCATCTCAGAGAGTGTTTTTGACTTTAACATAATGGTACATTTTATTTAGGAAAGCTGCTCCCCTGTATTAGAGATAATGGCGCTCATTTTGTACTGATATTCTCAATGCCTTTGAACCACCATTGTGATTTTTATGCCATGTTGGGACCTGGACTGAACGTAATTGCAATTTTTTGTATCTTAAAACTGTAGTGAAGTCCGAAAGTAAGAATATAAGGTAGTTTGTAGGTCTATAGTTTTTGTTGGTCTTCTCTCACACTTTGATCCTAAGAAGAAATACTGGATATGGGAGGAGCTTAATGAATTTGGTATAGACGCTGTTATTGAATTTGGGGTGACCAATGGAACCAGTTTTTAGCACTGAAAGTCCTGGGCTTGGGAAACCCCTCCCTCTTGGGCACACTAGCATGGTTGGTCATACTGAATTTGAAGCTCAGTTAGAAGCTGTGTCATAATAGGACCATAAGTTGGCTTGGACTCTAGGATCTCAGTTTTCAGTAAGGGTACCTTAAACACAGCATTTTATTTGCAAGGAAATTATACCTATTTATTAGCTTAAGTAAAGAGGGTTTATTATAAGGAGGCTTATGGAAGTAAAGAAAAACCGAGCAACCAGGGTCCAGGAGAGGTGAGACTCAGGTGGCTCTGAGGACCTCATCAGCTTAAGTTCAAGGATTTTAATGTAGTATTCTGCCATTAATATGAGCTAGCTCCCAACTCCCTTAGGCTCTATGCCTCTTAGTTCAAATTTTTGAGAACAAGAATTTCAGTGACTCAATTATGCCTATGAATTGGTTACTCTTTGGTCTTGTGTCCAAACCTGGTCTGCTTAGCAGCTGCCCAGGGCCCAAGTAGTGATCATTGCAACTGACTGCCCAGCACCCATCCCCCCAGCTGACCATGGTCATTCTGTTCCCTTTACCTGTGGTTGGCTTAGGAATGGATATGTTCCCAATTCTGGTCAGTGAGAACTGAGGGGAATCTTCTGAGGACTTTTGGGACTGGTTCATAAATCCTCAGAATGAGAGACAACGTCCTCTGCATACTGTTGTGTCTACTTGTGTTGCCTGGAACTATGGAAGCCGTCTTGCTAGTGGTCTGAGAATGAGGGCAACACAAGAAGGGCAGAGCAGAGAGAATGAAAAATCCTGAGTCTTTGATGAAATCTTTGAGTCAGTGAGTCAACCCAGAGTGCGCCCTTCCACTGGACTTCCTGTAATTAGGGAGGCAAAAATATTCTTTCCTTGTTTAAGAAGCATATGATGTACCCTGTATCCTAGGATGTATAATGCATCCTAGGGTAATAATAAAGCATAATAATAATAATAATAATGATGATAATTCTAACAAACACCAGTTGGCCAGTGGGAGCTGGTAGGGCTGCTCCTATGGGTGGATTGTATTCTTTAAGAAAGCTTGAGAAGAAATAAATTGAGAGGTATTGCTTCTACATGGGTAAACCAGAGATTCACTGCAGTTCTTCTCTTTACCTCTGACTTAATGACTTGAATCCTGTTTTGAGTGTGCTGGATACATGCCCCTTCTCTCTTTAAAGAGAATAAGAGATAAAAGATCCTACATCCTTTTATTTACAGTTGCAGTGTCTCTAATCACAACCTAAGAAGGGTTCCAGTAAGCAAAGAGCCCTGCTATCTATTACTTGCCAGAAGGAAGCACCTCAAAAATAGAGTCATCATGATAGCTTAGACATCTTCTAAACATTAACTGGATTATAATGAACTCTATTCAGGAAAGCATCTTATCTGGTTACCCAGGACACATTTTGTAAGCACTTCATTTTAGAATGTGTACAAGGAAGTTTCATTGCTCAAGGGCAAATGTTTTACAGGTGCTTTACATATGTGTGTGTGTATATATATATATATATATATTTTTTTTTAATGGTCAAGCTAGACATTTTATGATATCTAAGTTTGTAATTGTCCAGGCTTAAAATGTTGCCATGCTTGTGTCCCTGAGCTCTGGATGTCATGATTGTTGATTCATCTGTGAGTTAGACTGGGAGAATCTTGATAAGAGGGAAGCTTCATGGGAAGGAGAGTATCCAGGCCACCCAAGGCCATATCTTAGAATAATCTGACTAGTTGTTAGAGCATGTGGTCAGAGTTGGCTTCACAGGTGTGTGACCTTATACAATTACACAGGGCCCCTCCTTCAGAAAGGCCTTGTGTTTGGTTTAATATTCTACTGCAGCCATCTTGAAATTCCTAATAATTTTGAACAGGGGGCTCTACAGTTTTATTTTGTATGGGTTCCTGCATATGATTCCTTACTCATCTGGATCTGGCAGCACCAAATAGTTATATTTTTGGTCCTGATCAGAGAACAGAATTTTGAACACACAGCCCTTACTTCTTATCAGAGCTCATAAAACAGCATTTGTGGGGATTGGCTGAAGGATTTGTGGCCTTTCTACTCCTCTAAACATGCTAAAATCAATTTCTATATTAATCCACTGATTTCAGGGCCTGGACCTCACCATTTGCTGCTCTTATCGCCCACCCCTGCCCCCCTTGCTTTACTGAATTGCTCTTTGGGGGCAAGCCCTTGTATTGCGGGATGTCTAAAAAAGTCCATATTGCATTCATCATTGTATTTACTGGAAAGATATTGTTGAGGATGTTGTTTATAACAATATTTACTATCCTTATTATGGGGATCAATGAAAGATATTCTTCTTTGTTCTCAGTACCAAGAATGGTTTTCCTGACCCATTTAACTGGTTTATCCCTTGGATTTTCCTTTCTGTCACGGTTGCTAGAATGCTTAGGGAAAAAGTGACTAAGGACTAAAAGCACAAACCTCATAGTTTGCATTTTGTGTAGTAACTTCATTCTTGCTTTCATATTCCATACCTCATTTTCCCTCTGCCTTCATTTCCTCACTCACTTTCATTTTTAAAAAAATAGCAATCTCTTTTTGTCATAGCATGTGCAGTATTGCAAGTGGCCTTAAATTCTTCTGGAATATGGTGAATAATAACTGTATAACAAAAGTTATTTCTTGTGTATACTGCATTTCCTTCTGGGAACACATAAGGGAAACATTTTTAAATAGTGGCAAGATTTGAGATATAAAGAACAGTGACAGAGTTTTTACTGTGTAGAGATACAAAGAAGTCATTTTAGACTGGTTAATGCAAGAAATGACAAGGAAAATGTTTGGTAATAATAAAATGTGACTTTCTGAAATAGATAGATTGGGCTTCCCTGGTGGCGCAGTGGTTGAGAGTCCGCCTACCGATGCAGGGGACACGGGTTTGTGCCCGGGTCCGCGAAGATCCCACATGCCGAGGAGCGGCTGGGCCCGTGAGCCATGGCCGCTGAGCCTGTGCGTCCGGAGCCTGTGCTCCGCAACGGGAGAGGCCACAACAGTGAGAGGCCCGCGTACCGCAAAAAAAAAAAAAAAAAAAAAAAAAAAAAGATAGATTGTTTCCCCGAAAATCAGCTGTGTTTGAGTTTTATTTCATGGTGACTCTTGAAAAATCCCCATTTCTTTGTGCTTCATTCTCATCTTTGAAGAGTGGATAATAACATACCATATGTTTACAAATATGTAGGAGAGGTATTTAATATTACCAGAGGTAAAAGAACAAAGAATTGCCTTTAAATAGGTATTTTTGTAAACACAAAGAATTTATTATTGCTGATTTTTTTCTTTTTTTTCCTGCTGTACGCGGGCCTCTCACTGTTGTGGCCTCTCCCGTTGCGGAGCACAGGCTTAGTGGCCATGGCTCACGGGCCCAGCCGCTCCGCGGCATGTGAGATCTTCCCGGACCAGGGTACGAACCCATGTCCCCTGCATCAGCAGGCAGACTCTCAACCACTGCGCCACCAGGGAAGCCCTATTATTGCTGATTTTTAATAAAGCTACTTTTGTTTCACTGCTGTTTCTTCTACTTTTTCTTGTAACGGGCAGAAGATTGCTAACACTGCATATAAAATATGTTTAGGAAGAAATACATGAAATTGTAATGTGTAGCTTTGTTTTCTCATTTCAAAACTTACATTGTCATGTTTTTCTCATGACATTCTTGATACAGTAATTAATTCAATATTCATTCCCAGATATTTATTGAGGACCTATAATGTACCAGGTATTGTTCTAAGTGATAGGAATACATCAGTGAGCAAAAAGCACCCTGCCTTCATGGTTCTCACATTCTAGTGAGTTCCCACAAATTGTCTCCATCGATTTCTTGAGTTTATGTCCCTTTTCCAATGCTATATTTTATTTTGTTATTGGCATGTTAAAATCAACTTTGCCTACCAATGTTCTAGGTTTTCCTTCTCTTTCTTTTTTTACTGATCAAATGGCTGGAAGCTTCACTTGATTTACTAGTGAACTACATATTTTACTGATTATGGGGGCTATGTGATGTGCTTGATTTGGGCTAATTTACATAATTTCCTGATTAAGCTACATATTAGCCTTTTGACCTTTGCACTTCTTCAAAGGTAGAGAATAATTAGCCTGCACAATTTGTTAGAAAGAATTCACATCTGCTAATTCTTTTTTATTTTGCCTCAATTAGCAGACACTTCTGATAATATATAGATTTTCTTCCAGGCTAAATATGAATAAGCTGTTTTCATTCTGTCAGGAATGGCACCATTGAGCACTGTCCACTTAAAAAAAAACAACAACAAACAAAAAAACTATGCCACTTCTTATGCAAAGCAAGTAGAAAAAAAATCAAGGCATTTGCCAATGAGGACAGCAGTTTCTTAGCCCTGGTAACTTACTTGCTATACGCGGCTTAGAAGGAAACAAAAAGGGTGAAGCTATTTGCAAAAACATGTAAGTCTGCAGTTAGCACTCAAATGAATATGTAGTACAATGCCTAGTTAGAAGAGGATTTGAAATTTCTTTTCTGGAAGGAATGCCTTTTAACTATTCAACTCACTTTTCTGATTAGATGGAGAAAAGCTACCTCGAAATAGCTCTGTCCTGAGGCTGATTATCCTGGAGGAAAGAAATAACATGACATTTTTTGGTAAGGCTTGACAAAGTACAGGGAGACTTTAAGCTGTGATCCTTTTTGAGGCTTGCTGATATTAGCAGCTCTCTGGTGGATTACGATGGCTTTAGGATGTCACGCTCCCTTCCTAGCCCAGGGGAAACTCATCACGAGGAAAAGAGAAGTGTCAGCTTCTCAGTGCAGCTTCCACATCAGGACTTATAGGTCCAGGTGAAGGGCTGATATTGACTCAAAGGTTTACTCTACCCACACTGGCATTGCTTTAGAAACACGGGCTGGCTGTGTTACCATAGCTAAAGAACAAAGACCTTGGAAGTCGTGGGGTTAACCTTGAGGGAACAGAATCTCCTTCTCTTGTAAACCAGTTGGGCCTCTACAAGGCTCTGAGCCAGCAGTGGAGCCATAAGACAATGGGCAAAGGCCTTCAGGCTTGTGTGAATTTTTAGTAGTGATTTTGTGCAGTGGCCACAAGAGCAACGTCAACTGGGAAATGAAAATCGCTAGGGGGCTGAGCAGACTTTCTAGTTTTCTCAGTGCAAAGCTTTGGAATAAGGATTTTTAGTAAACTTCCAAGGCCCTTGAACAATTCAGCAGTGAGGAGGAAACCTCTACAAGGGGGAAACTTTCTGCTCATCTGTCCTGCTGGTGGTGGGAGCTAGAGATAGATATTTCTAAGTTTGAAAAATGAAAGAAATGAAGTGGGATAATCTAATTACGTACACCATATTAGTCCCTATCAGGATGTTTGCAAGTGGATTGACTGGGACCGATTTTCTAAAGCAACCAAAGACAATTGTGGGAACTGTAATGAGGCACATTACAATTAAGCAGCGCTTATATCACTAGATCCCTGGGCGAAATAACTACTTGGGTCTTTCCAGTAGTTAACGTGTGGTATCATTTCAAATTAAAGTGTTCCTACTTAAGTCTGTCTACAAGTCTTTGAGTAGGCCTCTTACTATTGGAGAAAGTCTATGCATAGTTTCAAATCCAAGACTATTCTATGATTTTACAATTTCTCATGAGCTAGGAAAAGGGAGTGAATTTTGCCTCTTCAAAAACTTCAGTGTATGACACTTTTCTGTTCTTCTCTACACAGAGAAATAGTTTTTTTAGGATCTGGGAGGGACTTTATTTGGTTCCCATCGTAGGGCTTTGGTGTGGAGTTTGTTTTTTTCCTCCTCCCAACACTTCAGTAGATATGATCTTTTTTTTTTTTTTTTCTGTGTTAAGGCTGGTTGTAATGCCCATGTGCCCCAGCAGAGCTCCCCGAAGGCACATTGCATAATACTGATTCAGCGTGTGAAGACTGGTTTCTCATAGACCTAAAGTATGTCCTAGAGCACATTTTTCTTTTCCATTTCAGGAACTGTACAGTATTTTAACCGTTCAACATTTAATGACCATGAAAAGCTATGGCAGGAATAATAAGCCTGACATTGCCTAGTACAATATCTAGCACATAACAGGTACACAATAAATGCCCATTGAAAATATAAAGGAAAACTGCTTCTTTAGAAAATATGATCTATTTGGAAGGGAAGGGACAAATTAGCAATATTGATAAGTCAATTTGCTAACTTACAGAGTCTGCATAAAATCCCAAAGAATAACCATTTAAAAGAATACTAATTAGTGATACTTAGAAAAAGCACATGGCCTTTTTACATCCCTGCTGTCTGATTGGTGAACATTAGCAAGGTAAACCAACCTAATCACAGCTGTTGCTCAGGAAAAAGAATTTTACTCCTTCAAATTTTTAGTAAATTTTCAAGGCTCTTGAACAAGTCAGGGAGGAGCAGAAACCTGAAACTTATATTGCACTTTCTAAAACCCCCATTATGCAGGATTAATTTAGATTATTTCAATAAGCCTTAAAAACCCAAATCACCCTGTACAGATTACTCATATAACCACTTTTATGACATATAAGAGGATGGAAAGAGGATTTCTCAGGGTACTAATTAATTACGAGCACAGTAACTTTGCTTTAAAAGTAGTGACGTTGGGACTTCCCTGGTGGCGCAGTGGTTAAGAATCCGCCTGCCAATGCAGGGGACATGGGTTAAAGCCCCAGTCCGGGAAGATCCCACATGCCGCGGAGCAACTAAACCCTTGTGCCACAACTACTGAAGCCCTCGTGCCTAGAGCCCGTGCTCCGCAACAAGAGAAGACATCGCAGTGAGAAGCCCGCGCACCGCAACGAAGAGTAGCCCCCGCTCGCCGCAGCTAGAGAAAGCCCGCGGGCAGCAACAAAGACCCAACGCAGCCAAAAATAAATAAATAAATTTATTTTTTTTAAAAAAGTAATGATGTTGAGAAAAAGATAACAGAAACGCAAAGGCATTTAATGCCTTCAAAACAGGTTTCGACTCTACTACATCATACTTACTCTATAAAAAAGGCACGGCTAAACTTTTCCCTTAAATTGGAAGTTCACCCTGAATAAAAGACACCCAACTCAGGCAGTGATTCTAAACCATCAGTTGGTGGATCAACTGCCTGCGAATGAGCTGGAGGACTTGCTAAAATATTGATTTTGGGGCCACACTCTTGAAACTATGACTCAGCTGATCTTGGTGAGGCCCAGCTCTTTGTGCATATTAAAGGTTTTTTATTTCTGGTGGGAGAAAGGATTAAATGATTGGAGAAATCTTTCCTGATATTCATTTAAAAATGAACAGTAAGTTAGTTAAAATTAAAAATATGTATGTATTGCTCTTTGTAAAACAATGACAGAGAAAGCCACAGAGAGAGAGAGAGGGAGAGCGGAGAGAGAGAGAGACATCTCGGACTTCAGGTCTTTAAAACTGTGAGGAAATAACCACACACACATTTTATCAGTAGTTCAGTTAGAAGCAGAATAATGGAATTCTTTGGGTTCAAATGTGATAAAGAAGCTTGACTCAACAGAATGAAGCAAAGTGCCAACCCTGGCATGACCTGGCAGAGACCCTGCTGATTGCGGGTGGTCCACAGCCTGGGTTTTAATAGTCCACATGTGTGCTGCAGGAGGAAACAAAGTCTAGGGTCCCAAGCAGATGGGAAGTCAGATCAGAGTTTGCACACGAACCCAGAACACTCCAAAGACAATATGCTCAGGCTATGCCAAAAATTTGTCTGCCCCCTAGGTGATGTGGGTATGCACCTGTTTTAGCTTTGGTCCTGGGTGGAACAAATAAATAAAGAAAATTGCCTCCTCTGATAACCCCTGAGCACAAGCTCACACTCATGCAGGATTGTGGCTTGAATTCACACTATCTTGTAGGTGCCCAAACACTCCCAGCAGTGTATTGAAAGTGAGATGGCCCTGGCTGGTGTGGCCTCCAGGTGGTAAGTAGAAGCCAGACAAAACCTCCCTGAAGGTATGCACTTTAAACAGGGCCTCAGGAAATCGCATGGGTGGTGTTCCAAGTCAAATGAACTCATAATCTAAAAAATCCCTATAGACATGCGGAAATAAGTCACTGTAAGTGAGAAATAGCAGTAGCAAAGAACTGAAGAGGCAGGTAGGCAAACACTACAGGCATTGGAATGATCAGATATCAAGTATAATATGTAATAAAAATAGAAGGTATTCATTTTACGATCAAGAATAAGAAGAAGATGCCCACTATTGTTGCTCTATATTCTCCACCGGGGCAGGAATGAATCAATGAACTGTGGTTTACGTTGGTGTTTTTCTTATTTATTTAATTAATTTATTTATTTTGGCTACGTTGGGTCCTTGTTGCTGTGCGCGGGCTTTCTCTAGTTGCGGCGAGCGGGGGCTATTCTTCGTTGTGGTGCGCAGGCTTCTCCTTGCGGTGGCTTCTCTTGTTGCGGAGCACGGGCTCTAGGCACGAGGGCTTCAGTAGTTGTGGCTCGTGGGCTCTAAAGTGCAGGCTCAGGGGCTTCCCTGGTGGCGCAGTGGTTGAGAGTCCGCCTGCCGATGCAGGGGACACGGGTTCGTGCCCCGGTCCAGGAAGATCCCACATGCCGCGGAGCGGCTGGGCCCGTGAGCCACGGCCGCTGAGCCTGCGCGTCCGGAGCCTGTGCTCCACAACAGTGAGAGGCCCGCGTACCGAAAAAAAAAAAAAAAAAAAGTGCAGGCTCAGTAGTTGTGGTGCACGGGCTTAGTTGCTCCATGGCATATGGAATCTTCCCGGACCAGGGCTCGAATCTGTGTCCGCTGAATTGGCAGGTGGATTCTTAACCACTGTGCCACCAGGGAAGTCCCTGTGTTGGTGTTTTTCTGACTTGTAAACAAATAAGAGTAAAATATATCTGTATTAGTCTGCTAGGGCTGCCATAACAAAGTACCACAGACTCGGGGACTTAAAAAGCAGAAATTTATTTCCTCACATTTCTAAAGGCCTGAAGTCCAGGAGCAAGACCTCTCTCCTTGGCTTGTAGACAGCCGTCTTCACCCTGTGTCTTTACATGGTCTTCCCTCTATTTATCTCTGTGTCCAAATTTTCTCTTTTTATGAGGATGCTACTTATATTGGAATAGGGCCCATTCTAATGACTTCATTTGATTATCTCTTTAAAGACCATATCTCCAAATATAGTCACATTCTGAGGTATGAGAGGGTTAGGACTTCAGTATATGAATTTGGGAGTGGGGGATGTAATTCAGCTTATACCAATGTACAAGGGTGAAAAAATACAATAGGGAAAAATCAGGTGGGGAAAGTGGTTGGCAACATCTAGAGGCTGCAATTTTAAATTGGGTTGCCAGGGAAAGTCTTGCTGAGAAGGTGACACAAGCAAAGATCTCAAGGATGTGAAGAAACAGACTATACATATGTCAGGGGGTGTCTGGAGTGTTCCAGAAAAAGCAACAAAATACCATTTCATCTCCATGATATCATCAATAACTAACAAGTCTGAGGATATCAGTTTTTGGCAAGGATGTGGAGAAATGAAAACTCATATACTGCTGGTGGGAGGGATATAAATTGCGATAAACACTTTGGGAAATATTTAGTCATTTCCAAGTAAGATCGAAGATGCCTATGTCCTATGACTTAGCAATTGCAATCTTAGGTATACTCACAAAGAAACCTGTACCTGATTATTAGGAGAGAAGTATTAGAATATTCATGGCAACATGGCAAAATTCATAGCAGCAAAAAATTGGAAACAAACAACACAATGCCCATCAACAGGAGAATTAATGAATAAATTAAAGACTTAAATGTAGACCTGAAACCATAAAATTCCTTGAAGAAAAGATAGGCAGTACTCCCTTTGACGTTGGTCTTAGCAATATTTTTTGGATCTATCTCCTCAGGCAAGGGAAGCAGAAGCAAAAATGAACAAACTAGACTACATCAAACTAAAAAGCTTTTGCACAGTGAAAGAAATTATTAACAAAACAAAAAGGCAGCCTACCGAATGGGAGAAGGTATTTGCAAACAATATGATCAGTAAGGGGTTAATATCCAAAATATACAAAGAACTCATACAACTCAACATTAAAAAAGCAAACAACCTGATTTAAAAATGGGCAGAGGACCTGAATAGACATTTTTCCAAAGAAGACTTACGATGGCCAACAGACACACGAAACAATGCTCAACATCACTAATCATCAGGGAAATGCAAATCAAAACCACAATGAGATATCACCTCACACCTATCAGAATGGCCATCATCAAAAAGACAACAAATAAGTGTTGATGAGGGTGTGGAGAACAGGGAACCCTCATGCACTGTTGGTGGGAATGCAAACTGGTGTAGCCTCTGTGGAAAACAGTATGGAGGGTCTTCAGAAAATTAAAACTGAACCTTCCATATGATCCATCAATTCCACTTTCAAACCTCCAGTTATAAAATAAATGAGCCACGGATGTAATATACAGCATAAGGAATAGGGTCAATAATATTGTAATAACTTTGTAAGGGGACAGATGGTTACTAGACTTATTGTGGTAATCATTTCATAATGTATGCAAATGTCAAATCCCTTGTGTAGTACATCTGAAACTAACAATACTGTATGTCAACTGTATTTCAATTAACAATGCAAAAAATAGATGTATTAATAAATGAAATACTGTATTATACAGCAGTAGAAGTGGATGAAATGCAGCTATGTCTATCAACATGAATGACTATCAAAGAAACAATGTTAAGCATATATACAGTATGCGTCTGCATAAGTGAAGTTCAAAAACAAGTGAAACTAGATGATTTCTTTTAGGGATAGACACACACACAGATGCACATGCGCATAGCACACACACATTTGTGATAAAGCCATGAAGAAAAGCAAGGGGGTGATTAACAAATATTCACGATGGAGTCTACCTCTAGTGGGGAGGACAGGAGATTAAGTTGGGAAAGTGTATACAGGGGAACTTAAAGGCCTTTTGTTCTATTTCTTAAGCTGGTTTGTTACAGCATGGGTATTTAGATATTCAAATATAAAAATTCATGACATGTTAAATTTTGTATAGATAAAGTATATGTCATGAATTAATACATAGAAGATAGGTTAAGAACAGAATTTTTTTCCCCTACATTGTCTCATCTGGTAATTAATTGGGAATGTATATTCTTGATTAAATGAGTGCTAGAAAATAGTGTTTTCTTTAAATACAGGCTTAAGTCTTGAATGGTGTTTTCATTTTTAATTTAAGCATATATTTTCTGCGAGAGTTGGGAGAATTCTACCTAATTTCTCATGACCACAGTAATGCTATATTTATTAATGTGCTTTTTCTTTCCACATGTTAAAAACAAAAAAAACCTAACATTTTATCTGTAAAAATGTTGAAGCAGATTCAGCGCTAGGTAGTCAGGACCATAGTCTGATTCAAAGCAGGCAAAGCTTTATTTGCAACACTAACCAAGCATAATTAACCCCATTTAAACATTCACTTCTTTTGTTTCAACTGACAGGGGCATTTAGTTTCTCTGACCAGCCACTTCTGTTGATGACCCAAGTAAACTCCCAAGGGAGAGAATATAAAATAAATTAAACTTATATTCCCCAGCATCGGGGTACTGAATTTGTGTGATTAAAATTTGAAATCATTTTCCTTGGTGGTATGTCTTTAATCATATTGTTACATGAGCTTTATAGTTTATCTGTAAGCATGTTCACATGTGTTTCCTGACTCGAGCCTTAAACCCTTGTAAGAGGTAGGTACACAGTTGAAACTACAGAGGAGACAAATGTTCCTAGTGCCGTTTAGCCCTTTCGTTAATAAATTGAATGGTCAGAATTTGAGTCCAGTTCTTTGGACTCCTACACCTTTTCTCTTATAACATCTTGCCTTCATTAGTCCCTCAGTTTTCAGTTTGGGAAATACTTCATTTAGGAAGGGTTTGTTTTGTTAGAAGTAACAGAAAACACAATAATTGTGGTTTACATAAAGAGTGACTTATTCTTCTCACAAGTTTAGAGCAGAGATAGGTACTGCCAATGTTGGTTTAGATTAAAAGCTCAAAACTATTCTAACTGATGTCTCTGTTCCCTCATGATCACGAGATTGTGGTGGCAGTTTCAGATGCCACGTCTGTAATCAAGGCAAAAAGACAAAAATTGGAAAGGTGGTACCAACCAATTTCCATTTACATCTTTTTGTCCAGAGGTGTGATCTATAAATATCTCTCATTGAAAGAGATGCTGGGGAATTATTTTGTTTCATTTTGTTTTCCGATCTCTATAGTAGAGGCCAGCAAAGGAGAATGGGGTTAAGACTGAGTTGGGTTTTGCATAAGCCAAAGCCTACAGTGCTTGTCACAAGAAATTGGAGGCATAGCTTGGATGGTGATGTTGAAAGCTTTGATTAATCAATACCTGCACAGCCATGTCATTTTTAATCTTAAGAAATTCTTTATAAACCCTTCTTTATGCGTTGTTCCACAGTGAACCATAAGTAATTACTGAGATTCTGTCTATCGATTAAAAAGGGGATTACTGGAAAATTTAGCCCAACCGTTAGCAGTGTTTTTCTCTGGTCATGTGACTTCCTACTCAGTCTCTTGTAGGCAGAGAAGCTGGCCTTGCCCTTGGGTACTTACAGCTTTGCCTTTTGCTTTTACATAGCATCAGACAACTGGAGATTCAAGACATCAAACCAGGGTCCAGATGTTAAGGGCTGTTTTTTGTTTTTGTCTTTAATTCAGCAAAACATAACTATAAATAGTCATCATTCCTCTCTTGTGCACATTTATCTAAACCCGTGCTCTAAAATAAGGGCTGGAAAACTTTCTGTAAAGAGCCAGATAGTACCTTTTTTAAGCTTTGTGGGCTTTGTTGCCTTTCTGTTAGAACTAATCAACTCTGCCATTATAGAGCATAGATAGCCATAGACAGTATGAAAATGAATGGGTGTGGCTAGGTTCCAATAATGCTTTATTTCTACAACAGGTGGAGGGCTGAATTTGACACCTGGACCATGGTTTGCCTGCTTCTTCTCTAGAGAGGTGCTCTGGAATGACTATTATAACGATACCAAATGATAGGCAAATGCATACGGTATTTATTATGTTCCAGACCTTGCTGTAAGCCCTTTCCAGATATTATTCCATTTTGTCCTCATAATAATCACCTGAATTAGATACTATTGTTAACTCATTTCACATATGAGAAAACAGACACAAGTTTATTTGTCTTGCCCAGCACCCTCAGGGAGTATGACCAGAGCCTGGCTCTACTGTGTACACTCTCCTAAGATGGTTTTTGTAACTGTCTTTTGAGGAAAATTAGATAGTTAATAAAGCAAAAGTGTGTCCACCCTTAGATCCACCCATGCATTCATTCAACCACGTTAACAAATATTTCTTTACTGCCTCCCATGCAGTAGGCCTGTTCTAGGCTGTGGAGACATATCAGTGAACAAGACTGAGAGAATTTCTGTCCTTAAGGCTGGTTGTCAGGCACGCAGAGCCACACAGATAAGCCGGTAAGCCAGAAAGTGAAGATAATGAGCCTGGTTGAGGTGATAGTGCCTGGGTTGGCCAGTGAAGCCCTCTCTGCGGGGTATTATTTGATTTGAGGCACAAATCATGAGGGAAATGGGCCACGTGAAGATTTGGGAGAACAAGAGTTCCTGGCAGAGAGAAAATCAAGTGCAGTGCCCTGAGGTGGGAATGAGCTTGGCTCGAGGGATGCATAGAAGAAGTGTGCAGAAAGGGTCTTACAGACAAGCCGTGTGAGGGAGGTCGGAGAGTTAGTCAAGGGACAGCACATAGAGGGCCTTTTAGGCAAAGATGAAGAATTTAAGTCTTATTCTAGGTTTGGTGAGGAGTCGTTGAGGATTTGGAATAGGAAAGTGACTGATCTGATTTTCTGTTTGACGTAATTACTCTGGCTTCTCTGAGGAGATTATGGAAGGGAATAGAGAGGCAGGCGGAGGGCAGTTAGGAGGCCAATGCATGAGTCCAAGTGAGAGGAGGTAGTTGTTTGGCTTAGGGGTTAGAGGTGGAGAGGAGAAAAATAAATAAAGTTTTGGGATTTTACTTTTGTAGGCAAGGTAGACAGAACTGGTGGATAGATTAGATATGGGGTTTGGGAAAAGGGTAATCCCAGACAATTCCTTCGGGTTTGGTCTGAGCACAAGGTGACATTTACAGAGGTGGGAAGGCCCAGATGAGAGCAGATTTGGGAGGGAAAGAAGTGACCAGGAGCTCTATTTTGGACAAGCTTTTGAATGACTATTACATATCCAGGTAGAGATGTCAAGTAGGCAGCTATATATATGAATCTGTATTATAGGGAGGACGTGGTAGTTGACATAAAAATTTCAGAGTTATCTGCATGTAGGTGATTGTATCAATTACAATATTTCCTGCTGCATGTAACAGGAAACCCAGATCCAACGAGGTCAAATGATAATGACACATAAGAGTGTTACTGAACTCAGGTCTGGCTGCTCATGGCTCAAAAGCAAATACTTGAGAGGCAAATGTTGGTAAGAAAGGAAAGGTTGCTTTATTCCAGAGGCTGGCAACTGGGGAGAAGGCGGACTTGTCTCCAAAAGCCAACTCCCCCTGCTGGTCAGGGGGCGAGAGCTTTTAAAGGGGAGTTTTTCCGGGGTGTAGAGGCAGACGGAGGGGGCTATACACAGAGCAGTACAGCCAGCTCTGACAGTCATCTTGAAATTGGTCATGTGGTCTGATCGGCTGCATCTTGATTGTTTTAAGTACTGTTAGTCTTCAGTTCCAGTGTCGGTTTGTTCCCATTTCTTTGAGGCCAATTCTTGTAATCGTGCAAGATAGAGCAGCTTATGTCATGGCTGCAGTCTGGCCATCATGTAGTTAACTTCTTCCACCTGGTGGGAGTTTCAGTCTCTACAAAACAGCTTGAAGGATTTGGCTCAGAATATTATGTACAGCCCTTGAGGAGGAGCTAAAGGTCCTTGAGCTTTCTTAATGACTAAACTATCATTATTTGGTCTTGTTTGACTACTTTCCTTTGCTTCTGCATTTTCTCACTTCTCTGATTAAATTTATTCTTTGGCTAACGTTTTTCTACAGACAACAGGCAGGCGGAGGACACAGTGCAGGTGGGGGTCTGTCCTGGGAAGGCCCCATAGGGTCCTGCTCTGTTTGAAGAGGAAGCCCAGACATAGGTCAAGCTTCTGGTTTGGTTTATTCAACACTTCAATGATGTCTTCAAAGACCCAAATGTTTCTGTCTCTTTATTGCTCTGCACCAGTGTTTTCTGTTTCCCAAAGTTGGTTTTGTATGATCGACATCAGAGTTATGGGTTTCCTCATTCCTATGTGAAAGGGAAGAGATAGACAAACAGAGAGACAGACAAACATTGACTGGCTAACTATGGCTCTCTTTTTTTTTTGCGGTACGCGGGCCTCTCACTGTTGTGGCCTCTCCCGTTGCTGAGCACAGGCTCCGGACGCGCAGGCTCAGCGGCCATGGCTCACGGGCCCAGCCGCTCCGCGGCATGTGAGATCTTCCCGGACCGGGGTACGAACCCGTGTCCCCTGCATCGGCAGGCGGACTCTCAACCACTGCGCCACCAGGGAAGCCCTATGGCTCTCTCTTAAGAATAAAAAAAAGACTTCTTGCCCAGGAGCTCCCAGCAAACCTTTGCTCACACCTTATTGGTCCGAACTGGCTTAGACTTGCCCATTCCTGAACCAGTCACTGGCAACAGTCCTGGGGTTCCTACTGCTGACCTAGACAAAGCACCTGGAGTGAAACCAATTTGGGGAGTCAACCTCAATGTCCACTGTTTAAACCCATGTGATCACATAGGGAAAATGTAGAGATAGCGGATGGAAGAGAATCCAGGCATGCCCTGTGGAATTCTAGTATTTAGAGACCAACCTGAGGAGTAAGTAGGAGATGGTAAAGTAGACCGAAGAGCAGAGGGCAGTGAGGGAATAAGAATACCAGGAGAGGGCTTCCCTGGTGGCGCACTGGTTGAGAGTCCGCCTGCCGATGCAGGGGACATGGGTTCGTGCCCCGGTCCGGGAGGATCCCACATGCCGCGGAGCGGCTGGGCTCGTGAGCCATGGCCGCTGAGCCTGCGCTTCCAGAGCCTGTGCTCCGCAACGGGAGAGGCCACAGCAGTGAGAGGCCCGCATACCGCACAAAAAAGAAAAAAAAAAAGAATACTAGGAGAGTGCCATGGCACAAAGGTTGAAAGAAGAAGTGTGTGGAACTGTACAAAATGCTGCTGAGGGAAAATAATATGAGGCAGAAAAGTGATCTTTGCATTTTATTAGTGCCCGGTGAGGCCATTGAACTGTAGGACATTTGCTCTCTATTGGGTTGGGGTTGGAAGCAGGGTACTAACTCCATGTTCATAAACTCCACTATTGATGAGTTATTCTCTCTGGAGGAAAGGTAAGGAGCGGTAAGGGTTTATGGTTCTTTTTTCCATTTAGTAACTGTGAATTGTTAGTCACTTGGAAGAGTAGTTGTCCATAACAGGTCTTGTTATGCAGGTAAAAATGGCTCTTTTTCAGACCTTTATAGAGACTAAGGATCAGGTTTCACACATCGATATCCACGTTTGTGATCCTTTATCACACCATATGCTGGAATAAAAAAGCGAAATGGATATGAACATTTAAAAATCTGATTTCTTTATCCTTCTTCCTGGATTTCTACACATTCTTTTTTATTTGTAAGTACCTGAGTAGACCACAGCTGTGCGAAGGCAGGGTCATCAAAATTCCTTGTGACTACACGTTTGAAATTGTCATGGATGTCAGTGACAAGTCCATGTTCTCTTACGCTGCGAGATAAAATCAGGGATGGATGGATGGAAGATGATGGATGGAATACTGAAATACTGCATGTTCAAAATTTCTTAATCAAGCCCGAGGTAAGACAAAGTCATAAGCCTTATAGATGAGGTGAGGGCCCAAAAGGAAAGGGAATATGGAAGAATGATAATATAGCAAGTTTTGCAGGGCGTTTGGACTTCTTTGTGTCTATTTGTTTAAAAGTCTGTTTCTCCCTTGAAATTTTTAACTCCTTTAGGGAAAGGACTGTATTTTATTTATTTTTGTATTTTCAGGACTTAAATAGAGTGCCATGTCTGTAAAAATGTTAAGTAAATGTCAGGAGGAAGGTTGGATGGAATGAGATGGGTTGGCATAGGACTGAAGTTACATGAAAGAAACCAATAGTTTTGCATCTTTGTGTGAAGCCATTAGTTGTGTTGTGAAACCTGACAAAAGAACCCCCATGTTAAGAAATAAAAAGTTTCCTAAAAGGCTGCATCAACCCCATTAAGTCAGTGGTTCAACTAGGGGCGATTTTGCTCCCCAAGGCGTATTCGGAAACATCTGGAGACGTCTGGTACCGTTTTCTGCATAGTAAACTGTGCATTTGTTTCCTGTTTCCTTGTAGAGTAGAGCCTTTAGTAATGATATCTGGAGAGGAGCAGAACCAATCCTAGATTCCATGGCTATGTGGAGCTTTTAAAAATATTCCATGTGGTGTGTTTATCTGGGATTTTCAGACACCTTGGCTGTAAAGAAGTTGAGCTTCACCTGCTTATATTGTTTCTCTGGATAGAGACTTCCATCATTCTTTACAGGAGGACCGAATCGAGACACCTCGAGTACACAACAGATCAAACAATGATCAAATTTTCAGACACCTTGGCTGTAAAGAAGTTGAGCTTCACCTGCTTATATTGTTTCTCTGGATAGAGACTTCCATCATTCTTTACAGGAGGACCTAATCGAGACACCTCGAGTACACAACAGATCAAACAATGATCAAATTTTCAGACACCTTGGCTGTAAAGAAGTTGAACTTCACCTGCTTATATTGTTTCTCTGGATAGAGACTTCCATCATTCTTTACAGGAGGACCTAATCGAGACACCTCGAGCACACAACAGATTAAACAATGATCAAATTGTTTAATGAGATGTGCTCCCCACTCCCTGTGCTGTACTCAAATGGCAGAGCACTTACACATGCCACAGTGCTGCTGTGTCCACTCCATTTGGAAATGAACGGCAGGTGGTGTCTGACAAGCTGAAGGATGCTGAATAAAGACTCCACACAGCTGTAAATAGTAGGGAGCTCCCCAGGATAAGGCAGGGAGTGTTTGGATTCTTCCAAATCTTGCAGGCTTCTGTGCAACCACATCTGCGTGCGTAGTTGCAATGTCTCTCATTACAATTTTAAATGATGAGCTTATTTTTTAATGCACATAAATTGTCTTTAATAGACTTGGTGATTGAACACAGTAAATATTTTTCTGTGCCACTAAAAATAGTAAGCACAGAAACGCTCCGGGTAGCGTTTCTCTTTCATTTTCTTGCAAAGGCTTGTCTTTCTGCAGAGCATGAGCTCTTGAACACGATCTTTACACACATCCTTCTCACTGTATTTTTTGTCATCTCCTTTACTAGGGTGAGCTCTGTCAGGGCTTAGTTGAACCCCACTGCCCTTCATAAGGCTGAGCTGGTCCAGGGAGTCCGTTGCCCTTGGTGTGTGTGCATGTGCAGTGGGAGAAGGGCAATGCCTTTGGGAAAAGCTGCTGGACTTGGGACAGAAAGGGTCCTCCCCCGGCCGGCTGCCTTGTCACATGTCTGGGCTGCTGCACCTCTCTTCCTTATGGCAAAAAAACAGCTTGCTCTTTCTGCCTATTTTAAAGGGCCTGCCTTCTCCCGAGGAGCTGCTCATGCAAATTATATCTGGCAAAGGTTGTCCTTCCGTCTTATGTTTTCTGTGCATACCCACCTTTACATTGCTGTTAGCAGTCTTCATGTCAGTCTAAGGGGTCCCCATTACCCAGACCCCAACAACTTATTCCTGTGAAATGCCCTTGGCTGGGGGAAGGGAACTTGTATAAAAAGAATCTATGCTTAGATGGTTCCAAGTATGATTGTTTAGGATAGCACTGAATAAAATAGCTTTTCCTCAAATTCATATAAAGGACAAGTGGATTGGAAATGAGAAATAGAAATCTACAGCCTAGGACAAAGTTCACAGATATTCAGAGGGATAGCCTTCAGACATTTCACTTTAATGTCACTCCGTATTTCCAGAAACTGGTGCATTTCTATATCGCCTAATAGTTTCGTGAAATTAAAGTAAGTTATTGTGCAGGAAAAATGGGTTTCTGTTGATTCTGTCACTTCGTTTTCTCATGTCAATACTTTTATATTTTCTCTTATAGAGGAAGTGCAGTGAATATTGCTAATATCTTCCCCTAACATTTAAGAAAGTTCTCATTCCACAGATGTCTCCTTTAGCGGGGCTGGAAGACAGCCCTTTGGACAAGCCATCCCAAGTCAATGGCAAGAATTCAGTGCAGGAGGTGGGTACCAGCTCTGCCTGAGTCTTTATTGTCAGTCTCTCTTTTGAGTCCTAATAGTCTACTGAGTTCTTTCAGCTCTAAGATGAGGAAAGCGTGAACTGTTCTGCCCCCTCTCCTACTTCTAGACCTTGGACCCCTGGACTGTTCATTGGTGAAGATGAAGTAGGCGCTTATTCCTGATAACATGGTGATTGGTGCCTCAATCGACTCCATTCAGAAATTAGAGGGGAGATGTTTTTAAAGTCCCAGAGAAATTGCAGTGTCTGTTCTTCGAGGGGAAGATACTGGCTGAGCATCCTTCCCTATCTGAGGGGTGTGTGTGTGCGTGTGTATGTAGAGGTCACAGAAAGCTGCTGGAATGGAGAAGGTCTTGGGCCCAAGTGCCAAGTGGGTCAGAGGAGTAGGGAAAGGACTTTGGGGCTTTGCAGCTGTGAGATGTGGTTCTCACCACTGTTGTTACAGTGGCAGCAGGCAAGGGATTGCTGCAAATATGCTGCTCAGAAGCCAAAGGGGCTTCTTGCCAGAGAGGCTGCTGCTGCTGGGCAAGGCGAGAAGAGCTGTGAAATGTACCCCCCGCTGGCAGTGGGCCTGGTGGTTGCAGAAGGGCAGGCTTCATGCACAAAGCAAAGGAGCTCCGGCCATGATTCCTGGGTGGACCACTTCTGGCAGCTCTTCCCTGGAGCTCAATCCACAGGAATGACTAGATGATGTAGACTCTCAAGTCCTCCATGAAAACAGATGTACTATTAATACATTCACAAATAAAATAAATTTATGAATGAGATTGCCAAGAATATGACATCCACATAGTTGTCTCTTTTTTTCCAGTAAGTGTGTAAAACACTCCATGATGTTTCTGAAAACTTTAGGACTTTGTGTAACGTTAAATTAAGACTCCAAGCTTTAGAAACTAGCTCGCTTGAAATTCTTCAGGCATCATTGTGAGGAATGCAAATGAAGACACATCTCAAGAGAAGGGAAAGGGTGGACCCTGCTGATTCCTACCACACAGCTCTACACATTCACCTTCTGTTGTGGGCTGATTGTGTCCACCCCCAAAGTCAGATGTTGAAGTCTTCATATCCAATACCTTACAAATGACTATATTTGGAGACAAGGTCTTTAAAGAGGTAATTAAGTCAAAGTGAAGTTATTGGTGGGGGGGCCTAATCCTATGTGAGTGGTGTCCTTATAAGAAGAGGAAATTTGGATACAGACATGTACAGAGGAAAGGCCATGTGAAGACAGAGAGAGAAGATCGCCATCAGTGGGAGGAGTCTCAGAAGAAGCCAACACGGCCGACACCTTGATCTTGGACTCCTAGCCTTCAGCACTGTGAGAAAATAATTTTCTGTTGTTTAAGCCACCCAGTTTATGGTATATGGTATCTTGGTAAGCCAACTGGTACACCTACCAATTCAGTTGAGAGTGATATGAAATGGGCTACAAATCTTAGCCCAGAGTCTTCCTTCACCCCATATGTAAAAGAAAATATGATTAGAATGTATTCTTTCAGTCCATCCAGCAAAGCAAAGAAGCAAATCAAGGAATATTAGCCAAAAGAGTATTAGTCTTAGTAAAGAAGAGCAGCTAGACTATGATCCGTCAGCTAGTTCTCTGAACACTTCCCTCTCCCCCCTCCTTTCCCGTCCTTCTCCCTTCCCTTCATCCCTCTACCCACATCATCTGGGTGGGAGGGAATAGTCCACATTCACTGGAGAACTGAAGGAGGCCTGTGTGGCTGGAGAGCTGAGAGCAACGGAGACTGACATGCAGCAAGGTGGGAGACGTGGGCAGGGAATAGATGAGTGTGGACTAGGACAGGAATTTGTATCTTAATCCTGATAGCAACAGAAAACCATTAAGGGATTTTTAATTCAGCAGGTAACATAATCAAATTTGTATTTGAAAGGATCACTCTATCTGTGGTGTGGACAATGGATTAAAGGATGCATAGAGTAGATCCAGGCGTATGCATTTCTGTGGGATTGCTACAAGCCAGGCTTGTGGCAGTGGAGATGGAAAAAATGGATTCCAGAATTAAGAGGTTCACTTAACACCCATTAGGATGGCTACTACCAAAGAACCAGAGAATCATAAATGTTGTTTAAGGATGTGAAGAAATTGGAACCCTGTGCACTGCTAGTGGGAATGTTAAATGGTGCAGCCACTATGGAAAAAGAGTGTAGCAATTTATTAAAAAAATTTAAAAATATAATTATTACATGGTCCAACAATTCCATTTCTAGGTATGTGTGCAAAAGAATTGAAAACTAGGAATCAAAGAGATATTTGTGCACCCATGTTCATAGCAGCATTATTCTCAGTACCCAAAGGTGGGAGCAACCCAAGCATCCATCAACAGATAAATGGATAAACAAAATATGGTATATCCATACAATGGAATATTATTCAGTCTGAAAAAGGAAAGTAATTCTGACACATAATACAGTATGGATGAACCTTGAGGTCATTAGGCTAAGTAAAATAAGACAGTCACAAAAGGACAGATACTGTATAATTTCACTTATATGAGGTACCTAGGGTTGTCAAAGTCATAGAGACAGAAAATGGAGTGGTGGTTTCCAGTGGCTGGGGGGAATAGGGAATGGAGAGTTATTGTTTAATGGGTATGGAGTTTCAGTTTTGCATGAAAAAGTTCTAGAGATTGGTTGCATAGGAAAGTGAATGTACTTACTATTGAACTTTAAAATGGTTAAGGTGGTAAATTTTATGTTATGTGTATTTTACCACAATAAAAATTCATCTGAAAAAAACCGCCAAAACAATTAGGAAGTAAAATGGAAACCACCTGGTCATGGGTTGGATATGGGGTGATAGAGGAGTATCAAGGACAGCTTCTAGGTTTCTGACTTGCATAATGGCTAAAAAGTGGTGTTACTCACTGATGTAGCAGACAAGATTATTGAACCCAAATCATAAATTCCATCTGGACATCTTGACTTTGAGATGCATTTGAGACATTCACATGGTGACGTGGAGTCGGCATCTGGATATATGAATATGGAGCTTAGAGGAGCAGCACAGGGTCGAGCTACAAAGGTCACCATGTTACGTGTGAGTGGGAATGTGGGGCAAGGGATTCAAGGAAGGGAGGCCAATCAGAATCAGTTAATCAGGAGGTCGTTTAGTATCTGATGAACTAAGTAATGATAGAGAGAAAAGAGCTTCAGAGATACTTGTGATGTAGAATTACAAAAACATAGGGACCAATTGGAGTGGGGGATCCATTCGAGGGTCATAGTTAACTCCTTCAAGTTTCTAATTTTTGGAATTGGGTAGATGGTGAGGTCATTAACTAAACTCAGAAATTTAGGAGGCAGAAAAGAGTAGGAAGGCATCATAAGTTTCAAATCTGTTGAATGAAAATATCCAAGTTGTAATAGGCAGTCAGATAATAAGTCTGGGTCTCTGTCAGGAGCTCTGTCCTGGGGAGACAGATCTGGAAATCAACTGTGTACAAGTGAGAGTAGAAGGTGATTCCGAGAATGAGCAGCACAGGCCAAGAGAGCAGGCACAGTACAAAGTAAGAAGGCTAATACAGAACCCTGGGGGCACCAACAGGTCAGGCAGAAGAGAAGGAAACCCAAAAGGAACATCAAATGATAGGAGAACGAGGAGAGAGTATTGTTACGGAATCTGGGGGTGAGGTTAGGAAGGGAGGGGCTGCTAACTGCTGTGACAGTGGGTGCAGCAAGGCCAGTGAGATTAGGACTGAGAAATGTCGCTAGACTGGTCAGTAAAGACGCCCTTGGTGGATGTGAATAAGAAGAGTCTCAGGAAAGTGGCTAAAGGGCTGGAAGGGTTTTAAGTGGATGGGGAAATGGATGTGCAGTAAAGAAATGGAGATAGTGTCTGTAGATTATTCTTTGTAGAGCTTGGCCAGAAGAAGATGAGAGAATGGGGGAGTTGGCTAGAGGAAGACACTGACTTGAAGGATGGTTTTTATTAATTGGAAAGGGATGAGAAAATTTTGTAGATTGAGAGGAAGGGGCTATTGAAAAAAAGCTTAAAATATGGGAGGAAAAGGCGTGGGGAGGCCCAAAGAATGTTGGAAAAGATAAGATTGATGCACAGAAAGGGGAATATATAGTCCTCAACCATGACAGGGAATGATGTTGGGAGAAGCATAACTATGGATAGTTCTGGTGATGGTGTGGAAGAGGAGGACATTGAGGGGATTCATGCTTGGTGGCCTCTTTTCCTGTGAAGTAAGACTAAAGCTCGTCTTCTGAGAGCAGCAAATAAGGGATGGGATAAGGGGTTCTAATATAAGGATGAAATATTGAAATATTGGGTGGAGTGCAAGAGAAAGTTCACTAGCTCAGGCCAAAGAATTGCTGGGTGGTCCTACAGTCTGCTAAGCTTGGAACCATAAGCTGTACCAGTTGATATTATGGTATAATCTTTTCCAAAAGTGATCCATGGTCTGGGGAGAGGAACACAGAAAGCAGATGGTCTGTGAATTAAGGAATTTGAAGGGCAGGTGCAAGGAAAATGTTTAAGTGGGTAAAGGAATTATAGATGGTAGTCAGTGAGGAGTTGAAGTAGTCATGGCTTGTTAAGCCAATCCTGGGAGCAGGAAATGAAGCTTGGAGGAGAAAAGTGAGAAGTCAATCCATATGAAATCAGAATGAAGTCTAAATACAAAGGTATTCAGAGTTAGGGATTTGAGGGCTGGTGGGATAGTATTTTGTGGTCAGAATGTGACATTTTGGAGAATAAGATTTTGGAGATGGAACAGCATCAGAAGAAGAAAAGATTATGGTGGCAGAAAGGATTATTCAAGTAAAGTGTAGTTAAAAGTCATTGAAAAAAAAAAGGAAGAGGTTCATTTTTTTTTAACATCTTTATTGGAGTATAATTGCTATACAATGGTGTGTTATTTTCTGCTTTATAACAAAGTGAATCAGCTATACCTATACATATATCCCCAGAAGAGGTTCATTTTTATCACAATTTACCGTGAAAAATAAAACAAGGTGAAATATCCATGAGAAGTGACCAGTCAGGGCCGGGATTGCAGAATATGTACTTAATGATGATTAATTACGAGAGATTTCTCCCCTGAGGAAAAGGCGTTTGCTTGCTTATTTATTTTTGTGCATGCTTATTTAAATAAAAGGAATAGACAGTCTGGTTTTTCCATTTCTAATGTCAAATAAATCCCTAGGAGCTGGAGAAAAAGCAAGACAGATGTGATTCCTGATCTAAGTAATGAATTCTCCCTTAATGCCACCAAATTGCAAATGAGTCATGATACACTCATGATTATTTCTTTAATGAAAATGTGACATTAAGACATTCCCAGCAACATAGTAAACTTCTGTTTGCTGATACAGCCGGCCTTTCATTAACCTTTTCACACATGCCATAGGATCCATTTTCGGTTCATCAAAGCTTTATATTCAAATCCCTCATAAATATTATATAAATATAAACGGACTTGGAGAGTTTTCCTTTCAGCAAGTGAGAGAAGAAAGTAGAAGCCTCTACCTCCCAGTTCTATAAGCACCAAATCCACTAAAAGCAGGATTGGTGGCTGAAACAAATTGAAATCTTGAATGACAGTTGTCATGGAGAATTTTAAATCCCTATAAAATTCTCTTAGTGAACTGCTATTACCTAACTAGCTCAGAGTTAGCCTTTATGTTTTACACTATTTTCTGTTTGCTTGTCTTGAGAAGGAAGTTGATAGAGACAGAGAAAAGAGGTGAGATAACTTGAAAAATACTTATTTAGGTTAAGAAAAGTCTATGAGGCCAATCTATTTGGTTTCTAAAACTCAATTCTCTCCCTTTTTTAATTTTTATTTTTGTGTGACTTTTTTTAAACCATTTTTTATTGAAGTATAGTTTATTTACAATATTTTGTTAGTTTCAGGTATACAGCAAAGTGATTCAGTTATATATATATATAATATTCAAATATATATGTAAATATATATATACATATATATATTCTTTTTCAGATTCTTTTCCATTATAGGTTATTACAAGATATTGAATACAGTTCCCTGTGCTATGCAGTAGGTCCTTGTTGTTTATTTATTTTATATATAGTAATGTGTATATGTTAATCCCAAGCTCCTAATTTATTCCCTTTCCCCCACCTACTATCCCCTTTGGTAATGGTAAGTTTGTTTTCTATGTCTGTGAGTCTATTTCTGTTTTGTAAATAAGTTCATTTATATCATTTTTAAATATTCCACATATAAGTGACATCATATGATATTTGTCTTTGTCTGAGTTACTTCACTTAATATGATAATCTCTAGGTCCATCCATGTTGCTGCAAATGGCATTATTTCATTCTTTTTTACAGCTAAGTAATAGTCCATTGTATATATATATATATATATATATATATATATATATATATATACCACATCTTCTTTAGCCATTCCTCTGTTGATAGACATTTCGGTTGCTTCCATGTCTTGCCTATTGTAAATAGTGCTGCTATGGACATAGGGGTGCATGTATCTTTTCGAATTAGTTCCTGAGACTTGATTTTCTCACTTTTAAGTGATTTCTTAAACATATCAGGTCCAGGCTGTGCTCTGCAAATTGTCCATCAGGAGCATTCCAAATTATTTATCAGTTTTCATCTTCAGAGCTGTCTTAAACTGCTGCATAGAAAAAGCCAAAGCAAATTTATCTGAGCATGGCCTCTGTCAGCTGGTGAGGCATTGAGAGGGCCAGGGTGCTAATAAAACATGCATTTCTCAGGCTTAATTTTAAAGGGCCAGAAAATAACCTGCTCTTATTTTCTTCCTTGTGGTTTCATGTTATACATTGTCAGTGATGCTGTTGTCAGAAAGTTAATTGTGCTGGTCTGGATCAAAGAGTTTAGTCAAACAGTGTGGGCAGAAGGAACACTGGAGAGCCACTGAAATGTTATTGGACAGAGCCAGAGATGAGGGGTGCACAGCAAGCAAGATTGTTCAGCTGACTCATGGGCTGCCAAGGGGACAGGTTCACCCAGCACAGATTCTGCAAGCTAAGTGGAACCTCCCTCCCTGCACCTCCCCCAGGTATCTGGTGGTCTTGAATCTTTTCAAATGGACTCATGTTCCTTATATCCATACTGATATTTCCTGAAGCTGGCTGTTATTCTCATGTACCCCGGGCCACTGTTCAATGTCAAAGCATATAGATCTGCTTTGAATCAACAACATAGATTGTCTAACCTTGAGTACCTGATCTTTTTCTGGTCTAATCCCTGCCAAAAGCTTGGTTGCAAGAAATCGTAATTATAACGGAACATTTGCGGGTGTTACAATCCACCCACTGCTCCAGATATAAAACGCTTTTCCCTTGGATGAAGAAGACCGTCTACCTCCACCTTTATTATCAGCCTTTGTTGAAGCGCTTTAGCCAGATTGCACTTCAGAATTTGAACTTCTCTCTTTGGCACAGCAAAGGAAGCCATAAACAAAGTGAAAAGACAACCTACAGACTGAGAGAAAATATTTACAAGAGATGCTACCAACAAGGGATTAATTTCCAAAATATACAAACAGCTCATACAGCTTAACATAAAAAAATAACAAACAACCCAGTCCAAAAAGGGGCAGAAGACCTAAATAGACATTTCTCCAAAGAAGACATACAGATGGCCAACAGGCACATGAAAATATACTCAATATCACTAATTATTAGAGAAATGCAAATCAAAACTACAATGAGGCATCACCTCACACTGGTCAGAATGGCCATAATTAAAAAGTCTACAAATAATAAATGCTGGAGAGGGTGTGGAGAAAAGGGAACCCTCTTGCACTGTTGGTGGGAATGTAAATTGATACAGCCACTATGGAGAACAGTATGGAGGGTCCTTAAAAAACTAAAAATAGAACTACCACATGATCCTGCAATCCCACTCCTTGGCATATATCCAGACAAAACTATAATTCAAAAAGATACATGCACCAACATTCATTGCAGCATTATTTACAGTAGCCAAGACATGGAAGCAACCTAAATGTCCATTGACAAATGAATGCATAAAGAAGTGGTATATACACACTATGGAATATTACTCAACCATTAAAAAGAATGAAATAATGCCATTTGCAGCAACATGGATGGACCTAGAGATTATCATATTAAATGAAGTAAGTCAGACAGAGAAAGACAAATACCATATGGTATCACTTATATATGGAATCTAAAAAAATGATATGAATGAACTTATTTACAAAACAGAAATAGACTCACAGATAGAAAACAAACTCATGGTTGCCAAAGGGGATAGTGCAGGGGCAGAGGTATTGTGGGGTGGGGAGAGGTAAACTAGAGTTTGGGATTAATATATACATACTACTGTGTATAAAATAGATAACTAACAAGGACCTACTGTATAGCACAAGGAACTATACCCAGTATCTTATAATAACCTATAATGGAAAAGAATCTGAAAAAGACTCTCTCTCTCTCTCATATATATATATATATATATATATATATATATATATATATATGTAATCACTTTGCTGTACACCTGAAACTAGCACAACAGTGTAAATTAACTAAACTTCAATTTTTAAAAATGGTTAAAAAAAAGAATCTGAACTGCTCTTGGCTTGCAGTACAGGCTTATTTTACTATGAGATATGTTCGAGAGCCTTCTCTACCACACCCCACAATGTCCCCTTTCTGAGATCCCACAGGCGACGTCGCTCTCTGGTCTCACTACCAGGAAAACCCATGTTACTCCTGGGTAGTTGGCTTGCTTTCCCCTTGAAGACATGACTCATCTTGTAACATGTCTTTTGTTCTTCGTTTTAGCCATTAGAAAGTTAGAGCTAAATTTGGGGCATAGCTCTAACTAGTATAATGCTAATTTACCCTTAGCTTTTTTATATTCCCTTCCGTTTTACCTTATGTACCAGCTCCTTCAAGAATTTTACATCCTTTTGTGATTGACATAATAACAAAATTGGCATAAACAATAAAAATGTGATTTTATGTGACTACAAAAAATTTCTCTCTAATCTGAAGAAATGATATGCTATCGTAAGAGTCTGCAAGTAAAGTAGTAAAAATATAGCTCTGATGCTTAAAGAAAATGAAAGTAATGAGCCTACACGAAGGAGCCCACGAGTGGGCCTGGCTCACTTCAAAGCATATGTACGTTGCAAAGAATGTCTGCCATTCAGCTTCATGCCATTTATTTTAAGTCAAAAAGAAACTAACACACCATTGTAAAGCAATTATACTCCAATAAAGACGTTAAAAAAAAAAAAAAAAGACATGGCTAGAATCAGTGTTCCCTGCAGTGTATTCCATAGGGTATTAGTTCTTAAAGGATTCTATGTTCAAATATGTGTGGGACACTCAAGGAATATATTTAACTTTTTTTTAAACCTAAACTGCAGGATTTCAGAAAGTTTTTAACATACATTCATTGTGAATCCTCAGGAGGCAGACTGTGGCACAGAGTTTCTAAATTTATTTGACCGTTTATTTTTCCTGGAGCATGTCCAAGAGCTAATCTTCTTTGAGAAATGCTAGGGTAGAATAAAGCCATTATAATAATAATTATTATTAGAGAGGACTTTCTGCTTTCTCTTAAAAAGTATAGGGTGATGGCTTAGCTATTCATTGCTGGTATTCTTAATTTCTTATTTTAAAATTTCAAGTGAAAATGCTGAAAACAAAAGCAATAAAAACCTGTATAAGCCATGTGAGGTGTATTGTGGATTTATTTAGTGGAGTCTCATATTCAGGTTATTCCTTCTTAATTTAATGTTCAAGTTTCTTAACTATAGGATAATGTGATGTTGAGATGGAATCGTTGGCAACATGCTGATTTGATGACATAATTACACTTCAGGAAGGCAGAGGAGTGAGTGGTTGGAGTCTGGAATAAGACATGGGTTCAGTTTATGGTTCTATCACTTATTAGATATGTGACTTACTGGATCTGTGACCTTGGGAAAACTATTTAAATTCTATAAGCCTTGGTTTCCTTGTCTGTAACATGGGGATTATTATATACCTATCTCATAAGCTTGTGAAGATTAAATTAATTTGTGTGTGTGTGTGTGTGTGTGTGTGTGTGTGTGTGTGTGTGTGTATGGTGCATAGCACAGTGATTTTCATATCGTAAGAACCTAATAAATTGTAATTGTTATGATTTTTGGTTATTCAGCAAACATTTATTGAGCAATTGCGAGGCAGTGGGTACTGTGTTGTATATGTGGATGTAAATATGAATGAGTCATACTCCCCACCCTTGAAGAACATAGTGAAGTAGACAAATAACAGACAGTTACATAAATGTATAAAGTGAAGTGTGTATGGATTAATGAAAAATATAAGTACAGAAAGAGTGGAGTCAGAGAAGAGATGGTTGTCAGTTCTTTTGGAACAAGGTGGAAGGTGGCTTATAGAGGATCCATGGTGGATACTCTATCACAGATGAGTTTTAAAAGGTGATTAGGTGTTTGCCAGGGAGAGAACAGTGAGGCCAGGGGTGCTGGTGAGAGGAATTCTGGGCTGACTTATGAGAATGAACAAAGGCAGAGTAAATTCAGGAAGCTGTTAAGTAGCTCAGAATAGCTGTGAATGGCACGTGTGGTGGGGAGGGGTGGGATGAAAAAGAAGGTGGCCAAGGATGGCAGTGGCTAGATCATGAATGTCTTAAATCCCAAAGTGGAGCATCTGTAAGTTGTGCTGTAGGCAACGGAGAGGCATCAAGGCATGTCAGCAGTGGAGTAACCATATCAGGTTCGTTTTAGATCAGTCTGACTCCATGCGTGGGCTGTGTACTTGCTGCATTGCCATCACCTGAGAGCTTTATTAGAAATGTCAATTCTCAGGCCCCACCCAAAGCTACTGAATCAGAGTCTCAGAGTCAGCAGTTCATGTTTTGGTAAACTCTCTAGATGATATTTTGGTAACATTACGTTGGAGAAGCACTGTTTTAGATAGATCACTCTATGAACTTTGTAAAGGATAGGCTGGACACTCTCCAGTTAGAAGCAGGGAGATGAATGTGTGAAGAGCCATTGCTCAGGTGAGGAATGATGGCAGGGTCTGAACTACACCAGAACTGGAGAAAAAAAGAGGAAGAGACAAATAATAGAAATATTAAAGTTTACTTTATGGAACCTTAGTCACCACCTGTTTACTGTGTGAGGAAAAGGGACAATTCAGGGGTGACCCCCAGGTTTCTTGCTTTATTGTTATTTATTTATTTTTAGTTTTTATTTATTTATTTATTTTTGCGGTACACAGGCCTCTCACTGCTGCGGCCTCTCCCGTTGCGGAGCACAGGCTCCGGACGCGCAGGCTCAGCGGCCATGGCTCACGGACCCAGCCGCTCCGCAGCATGTGGGATCTTCCTGGACCGGAGCACAAACCCGTGTCCCCTGCATCGGCAGGCGGACTCTCAACCACTGCGCCACGAGGGAAGCCCTCTTGCTTTATTACTAGGGTGATGCTATGCATTGAGATAGGAGTAAAGGAAGAGTATAAGGCTTTTTGCTTTATTTATTTATTTTTTGTTTGTTGGTTTGTTTTGGCAGTGAAAGGGCTAAATTATAATGAGTTTTGTTTCCAATATATGAGAGTGCCTATAAGACATACAGATGAAGGTATACGGTTGGCTTTTGGACATGTGGCCTCAGTGCTGAGGAATGAGGATCTGACCAATGCTATGGATTTAGGGGTCAGGAACATAACAGGTTAGCTGTAGCAGCAGGAATGGATGAAATTGAAAAGAGATCCAAGCACGTGTTTTAGTGGGCCTTTATTATCAGGGCACGGTTTATCTCTCCGACCTCATCTCACACCACTTGCTCTCAGCAATCTACATACCAGTCAAATTAAACCACTTGAGGTTCTCCGAACACACATGCTACCTTAACCTTGAGGCTTTTGCACATGCTGTTCCCTCTGTCAGGATTGTCCCCTGCCTCATTCTCTTGCTCAACTCTCTGTGTCTAGCAAACTCCTATTGGTCCCTTAAGACCCACCTCCAAAGTAATCCCCTCCCCAGGTAAAGTGCCCCTTCCATGTGCTTTCCTAGGGTAACTACATTAAGTAAAATGGACTTTTTGCTTCTCTGTTTCCTTTATGCTTAGGTCCTGCTGGTAAGGCCTGTGCCTGGTTCAGCATTTCACACCAGTCCCTGGCAGAGCGCCTGACACATAGCAGGTGCTCGATAACTAATTGTTGGCTGAATTATGAAAGAATGGTCAGAGGAAGAAGAGTTGTCAAGGAGGACCAAGAAAGCATCATATTAGAAATAGAAAGAGTACAAGGAAGGAGTGATGGCATGGAAACCAGTGAAGGATATTCTAGAAGGAAGTGGTCAGTAGTGTCAAAAGCTTCCAAGCAATCATGTAAGATAAAGACTGAAAATGTCCATAGGATTTGATAATGAGGTCAGTGGTGCCCTTTGTCAGGATGGTTTCAGAGGGCTGAGCTGTAATAGTAGAGATCAGATTGCAGTGTTCAAAGAACAGTTGGCAGGTAAAAGTAGAGCCTGAAGCTATGAGGAACTGGCCTAGGATAGACAGGATGCAAGGAGACATGGGGTCAAAAGAAAGCTCTTCAAAATAAGAGATGATGAGTAAGAGGCTGGTATAATGAGGAACCTAAATTAAAAGAGGAAGAATGAGAGCTGAACCCGATTCTGGCTTACAGGAAGGGATCAAGCTTCCTGAAGGAGGATAAATCTTGCTGGAAGAGGGCCGGGAAAGGATTGGGGATGGGTGTGGATGTAGACACATTTATAGGGGTGGGGAGGAAATTTTAGAGAGTTGAGGATTGATAGCTTAATTTTCTCAGTGAAATAGTGGCAAGCTAGAAGTTCCTGTTTATGAACTTGTGTGTGTGTGTGTGTGTGTAGGGAGTGGTTTGGACAAGCCAGGGGGTGTGCTCGTGAAGAGGAGTGAAGGTTCCAGGTGAGACCTGAGAGAAGGAGCTGACCAGAAGCACATTATTCTTTTCTTAGGAAAGGAAGTCCTATCAGTTTAAGGTTAGTGCCCCTTATGAATTCTAAGAGTTTATTTATTTAGATGAGAACTTTTTATTGACTACATAGGGAGTGCCACAAGGTCATTATTGACTTATGATATTATGCCCAAGAGACTATCAGTGAGGAAAAAATATTTTTAAAGGGCTATCCTTCCCTAATTCAAAGAATGTTATTTGTCTCACCATCATTTATACACTATGTAAATGACCTGAACATTTAATAGCAGTGTGACCCCTGTCACCTTCCCACATTACAAAAGGAAAGGGAAGAATCCAACCATGTTATTACTTTGGCTGAGTTTGTCATATCCATTAGTTAAATGCATGAGCAAGCCATGCTGGGCTGCCTTGAACAAGCTATTAATCAGTATGAAAGTAAAAAGATATGCACTTTAAAATTATGGTTTAATGTCCCAAGTGGCACATTATCATTTATTGAATTCTCACAAAATAGTATCCTATAAAATTTCCTAGTATAATCTCATTTAAACTTCATAATCATTTCAGGAGGCAGGAAATATTTAAGTCCTATTTTATAAATGAAGAAACTGAGGCTTAAAAGTAGGTACTTTTCTTCTCTTTTAGTTTGCCATTCAGAGGAGAATATGTTAAGTTCAGAGGGCCCGATATTTAGTCAGAGTTCTGCATTTTAACTGCAATTTTGCAACTTTTTCAATACTACAGCATTGAATTACCTGTGTAAGGCTATTTAAAATCCTGGACTAGCCCTCTGATCATGATGGACAAATACATGAAATATGTGCCTTCCCATCCCACTCTGTGCCCATTGCAGACATTGATAATCAATTGTAGCACACCTTCCTTGGGGCTCAGAATTACTGTCAGAAACCCTCATGTGGTGGTGATCCAGGCAACCACTACTAATTGATTTGTCATCCAGAAGCCAATATACCCAATTATTTTGTGAATCTCACCTGGTGGACAGAACTGTATATCTTTTCAGATCCTCTGAGAAGCAGCCAAGATGGGATAAGACATACAAGGGCTTTATTGGGGGAAATGCCCATGAAGATAAAGGGGAAGGGAGAAAGGGAGCTGTTGCAGAAGGGGAGGGTCTTCAGACTACAGTGCAGCTTTGCCACTTGTGAAAGAAAGGAAGGATTGGATAGGTAGGGCTTCTGAATGTAGCCCAGTTCTAAGAAAGTCTCAGCCAGGATGATGGGTTTCCTAAGCAAAGGCGTCTCTTAGAAGAATCCCTCCATGGGCAGGAATGGGCTGGCTCTCATTCCTGTTCCCCTTACCATGTTCAGTAACTGGCTGCGGGGAAGCACAGCATTGGAGCTGGAAGCCACAAGTCAACTAAATCCTCGGTGAGGATTTGAGTGCACACTTCCATGGCAGCCATGACAAATATTCCCTGGAAATATCTCAGCTGATCCTCTATTGATCAACTAGGAATGATTGTGCTACCAAAGCTGACAATTCACAAAGCCACCGAAGGTGTCTTAGCAGCTAGAAGATTAGAACCCCATTTCATTTTCCTGGAGTAGTGGCTCATTTTCCTGAGGTTTAAGGAGTTGTGTGTGGAAGAAGTTCCTGTTTGTTTGTGGAGCCCTTGATTCCTCCCCTAACCATCAAATCTTAAGAAAGAAGAGGAAGTGGGAGCCACTATTTTTCTCATTTTGCCAACTGATTCCTGGTCTTATCACTTTCTTCAGTTGGAAATTATGTCTCACTTTTTCACTTAGCAAAAGCTAACCTCTCGGGCTTCCCTGGTGGCAGTGGTTGAGAGTCCGCCTGCCAATGTGGGGCACGCGGGTTCGTGCCCCGGTCCGGGAGGATCCCACATGCACGGAGCAGCTGGGCCCGTGAGCCATGGTCTCTGAGCCTGCGCGTCCGGAGCCTGTGCTCCGCAACGGAGGCCACAGTGGTGAGAGGCCCGCGTACCGCCAAAAAAAAAAAGATAAAAGCTAACCTCTCTATGTTATAAGAGTTGTAAAACAATAACATGTGATTTTTAGAGTATCACAAAACATTGGTATCTACAGGGAATATGTTTAAGATCTTCAAATATTCCCTAAAATTACAAATATGGAAGTATTTAAACAGCTCATTGGCTTTCTCCCAAATTATATTCTCACTGAAAGACATAAGCATTTATCTTTATCATGCGATGGACATTTTTTTCTTAAGAAAGAAACAAAGATTTTGCCACTTTAACAGTCACTAACAAGAAGTAGCAACTCAGCAGAGCTGGTAGGCTGGTAACTAAATTTATTCACTAGTTAAGTGAATTTGTCCTGTATACCACACTCAGAACGTGCGGGATTCAGATGTACTTTTCATTACGATTACGCTTTACCACACATTGTAATGAAGACACCAGTCAGTTATCACCTACCATTTATTTATTGCTCATTGCTAAGGCACTGTGTTTGAAATACATTAATATCAGATATATATAACAACCCTGTGAGGTAGATGGTACTACCCCTTTTAGAGAGAGAGGACATTTTTAGAAAAGCATCAGAGAAGTTAATGAAGCTACAAAAGTCAAATAGGAAGTGGCAGAACTAGGATGTAAAGTCACACATCCTTTGACATTAAAAATAGAAAACAATTTCTCTGTTTTTCTCAAAGTTATCTGGAGGCCAAGGGTGGTGTTATAAGCTCTAGGTGAGCAGACTCTATGTCAGGTTTGTCCCCAGCTCCTAGCACCATGCTTGGAGGAGCATAAGGGAAACTCCATATAGACATAGCATGAAGGATTGCTGGCACATTTGGCTGCTGATAAAATGTGATATTCATTTAATAGAAGATTATAGGCAGGAAAAGAATATTGTAAGCTCACTTAAGATGGAAAAAAAGTTCAGAAAGTTGGATGCCCTGAGTCTGATCAGTAGTCTGCTCTTCTTTGAGGTTGAGGGTGGTTCTTTGTAGATTTGATTTTCCTAAAGGACTCAAAAAGGGGCAATTGTCTTAGCCATTGAGAAGAGAAAATGAAAAGGAACATCTGACCACTATTTTTTTAAACGCTTTATTACAAGTCCTGGAAAAATGTGTGCAGCCAGGTGTTTGGATAACAGCCCTCTGGGGCCAGCTGGCAGAGGGCAGCTGGTCATCAGAGTAGATGGAAAAAACATCTTCTAAAAAATGAGGCGTGAGCCTAAGAGAGGGGCCAGGAAAACACCCAGTGTGGAGGAGGCTATGTACAGACCATAAATTATGTGGCTAAAGAAGGATTAAAGGAGCACATTTTAGAAGGTGCTATGGTCTAATAAAAGGTCTCTTTAATCAGCAGAGGCAGGCAGTCAGCTAGGGAGTCAGTTGACCCTTCCGGCGTTGGTGGGTCAGAAGACACGCACAGCATTCAAGAGCTGGAGAAACTTACTTCAATGCCGGCTGTGATGAAACTAAGCACTTCCAGCCAATGAACCACTAAACTCAGGGTTCTAAATTACAAGGCTAGCTTCTCCAGGTTGAATGTAGGAGATTGAAGACTACTAAAATTTAGACAAATACCAGGTGATTAATGGCCTTAAGGGGAAGTAATCCAAAATATCCACCTTGGATTTTGAACTTCTCATCCAGTAAAATTATGGATTGTATAGCTGGCTCGCCGTATCTGTGGTTCTGCATCTGCATATTCAACCAACCAGGGATGGAAAATATTTTTTAAAAAACTTCCAGAAAGTTCCAAAAAGCATAACGTGAATTTGCCCCATGCTGGCAACTATTTATATAGCATTTACATTATATTTACAACTATTTACATAGCATTTACCTTGCATTAGGTATTATAAGTAATCTAGAGATGATTTAAAGAATACAAGAGGATGTGCACAGGTTATATGCAATTACTATGCCATTTTATATGAAGGGCTTGAGCATGCATGGATTGTGGTATCTGCAGGGGCCCAGGAACCAATCCCCCCAGATACTGAGGGATGACGGTATTTATAAAGGAGAAGTTTCAAGTATCACTGTGGTCTCTCTTTTGTCCACCCCCTCCACTCTCCTCTGACCCCACTTACATTTCCAAGCCAACAACAAACTGTAAGTAACGATAACTAACATCATTTGACGCTGTTCTAAGTGTTTTACGTAAATTAACTTGTTCATCCTCATAGTAGCCCTCTAAGATGGCACTTTTATTGCCCCTTTTTACAGATGAGGAAACTGAGTCACAGAGAGGGAATTGACTAAAGAAAAAAAGAGCACCTAACACCCAATAGGGTAAGAAAATGTAGTCCCACCATTATTAAAATAAGCAGCTGGTCACAGTGACTGAGAGCTGGCAGACGGGAGAAATGGGCAAGAAATGAGACTGGAGGAACAAGCTTTTGAAGAGGGCGAAATACTAGTCTTAAAAGAAGAAAGGTAAGAAATAGGTCTACAGCCTATAAAATTAGACAAATATTTACTTATTAAAGGGGATTTAGAGCTAGAGGACCATCTCTAAACCTTGAAAATAAAACGCATTTGGTCTGTTTCCTCAAGTCAGCCTAATGAGTACAAACCTTGAAAAAGCACTGAGAATAAAAGGAAGTGACAGAGAAGGGGAAGGGACCGCAGATGCAGGGGTGCAAGAGGATGCAGAGTCGTGCTGTTGACTGTCGGGGATGCCCATCTGTTGTGGCCTGCAAGCCCTCAGGGCTTTGGCTCCCAACCCCGAAAACTCTCACATCTTCTTCGGGGTCCTCGGAGGGAATTCACCCCATCTACCTCCCCCCCACCTCCAGCCGACAGGCTGCTGTTACACATAGGTTCAAACTGCGACCTTGTCTTCTATGAGTAGCTGTTTTTCACTAATGCGTATGTGAGCTGAATCAGCCAAACAACCACTTGGGGTCCCAGGCCATGCCTAGCTGATGTCTGTCTCAGTCACCACACTTGCTGGGCCCCCTCCCCGGCTTCCATTGCTGCCTTTGAAGCAGGCCCACCAACGCCAAGTCCTATAGACTCAACTGGTCCATGTTCAAGGGCTCTCTCTGCCTCGGGATTCTTTTTTTTTAATTTTTTTACATCTTTATTGGAGTATAATTGCTTTACAATGGTGTGTTAGTTTCTGCTTTATAACAAAGTAAATCAGTTATACATATACATATGTTCCCATATCTCTTCCCTCTTGCGTCTCCCTCCCTCCCACCCTCCCTATCCCACCCCTCTAGGTGGTCACAAAGCACCGAGTTGATCTCCCTGTGCTATGCGGCTGCTTCCCACTAGCTATCTACCTTACGTTTGGTAGTGTATATATGTCCATGCCTCTCTCTCACTTTGTCACAGCTTACCTTTCCCCCTCCCCATATCCTCAAGTCCATTCTCTAGTAGGTCTGTGTC
>NW_021703777.1:41060601-41069116 GCF_005190385.1 Monodon monoceros
ACGGCTGCTTCCCACTAGCTATCTACCTTACGTTTGGTAGTGTATATATGTCCATGCCTCTCTCTCACTTTGTCACAGCTTACCTTTCCCCCTCCCCATATCCTCAAGTCCATTCTCTAGTAGGTCTGTGTCTTTATTCCTGTCTTACCCCTAGGTTCTTCATGACATTTTTTTTTCTTAAATTCCGTATATATGTGTTAGCATATGGTATTTGTCTTTCTCTTTCTGACTTACTTCACTCTGTATGACAGACTCTAGGTCTGTCCACCTCATTACAAATAGCTCAGTTTCGTTTCTTTTTATGGCTGAGTAATATTCCACTGTATATGTGTGCCACATCTTCTTTATCCATTCATCCGATGATGGACACTTAGGTTGCTTCCATGTCCTGGCTATCGTAAATAGAGCTGCAATGAACATTGTGGTACATGACTCTTTTTGAATTATGGTTTTCTCAGGGTATATGCCCAGTAGTGGGATTCTTAACTCCAGTCACAAGAGACACCGTTGCCAAGAACTGGGCCAGTGAAAATACAAAGACAGTTTTCAACCAGGCAAAACTATGCAAACAAACTGGTTTGAAGGGAGGTGAGAGTCAAATCCAGAGTCTTAGCTTCTGAGCTGGAGCACAGGGAGAGAATTGGGGAATCCATGTGATTGTGGCTCTGAAGTAGAAATGTAGGTAATCCCTGGCTTTGAGTATCTTTGTGGAGCCTGAAAACTGAAAATAAAACCAGAATACATCAAACTTCATCACACTGGAGTCCTCAAAACACAAGTTTAGATTAAAATCTCTCTTCTTTCGTTTTGTAAGATGCCTAATGTTGCTTATCTGAAGGCTTCACATAGCAAATATGGAAGGGTTCTCGCTCCTTCTAATTTCCTCTCTGCTCTCGTGTGACTTTGGGAGCACCCAGTTCCTGGCCACTCCATCCCTCGTCTGCTGTATAAGGAGAAAATCCCCTCCCTGCCATTTTTTTTTTTTTTTTTTTTTTGGTATCTCAAAGGTTACTATCTCTTTTGTGAGGTCTTACTTAATCTCCTGAATCGTGATGTTGAGGGAATGAGATGGGCACAAACAGTAAACTTCCTGAGAGGAGAGAGGGGCAGAAATACCTCTCTCAGTTAGAAATCATAGCAAACTGGGGCAAGCAGAAGGGCGTGTGTGTGTGTGTGTGTGTGTGTGTGTGTATCCTAATTTCCATTTGATATCATCCTGCCTGAAGAACTTCCTTTACCATTTCTTGTAGCACAGGTTTATTGGCAATAAATTCTCAACTTTTGTTTGTGCATATCAACTGATTGCCAGCAACATCTATCTGGTCAATTTATCAGGTAAATCTTCAGAATTAGCTGATTTACAGACCTCTACGTCGGCTTCTTTGTTTCTCAATGTATTGTTATACTCAGGGATATCTACATTGTTTAGTCCAACAGCAGTTGTCAACATTGGCTGTACATTGCCATTATCTGGGGAGCTTTGAAATACCCTGATGCGTGGGAAAGTCAGATTCAATTGGTCTGGGTGTGACCTGTGTATCAGGACTTTTAAAAGCCCTCCAGATGATTCTAATTCAAAGAGGAGGTTAAGTATGGAAGGTGTAGAGTTACTTTCTAATGAGAAACTGAGGAGGACTCAGTCTACTGGGCCAGACGAAAGGACATAGTCAAAAGGAGGAAAAGACATTGGAAGTGAATATCGAAATGCAGGCCTTTCTGTTTACAAAACAGCAGCAACAAGAGCTCTGAGTCCATAGGGGAGGCCACAGAAAACACTTGATCTCTTCCAAGTTTCATTCTTGTCGTCAGTCTGTTGGCATTAAGGTGTGTTACTGTCTCCCTCTCTTAAACACTAAGAGATGCTCAGGGAGCCCGGAGGCCAAAGGCACAGCTTTATTAGCAAAGTGTTCACTGGCTCTCCCTGGAGTTCAACAACAGAATAATCACTACAAACAAACCCCACTGCTTTCAGTGCACATCAAGATAGACACCAAAGCCAAGCTGTTTGGTCTGTCACCCCTGATGTCCAGGTGAGTAAACTGTGAAACCAGAAAATTATGCCACTGAGGGTTTGGACAAGACAATGTCAGTCAGGTTCACAAGGTCTTTCTGCAACTTGGACACCCAGGCAACTTTTAAGATATGACTTGAATTTAGTCAGGGAATTCCCTTCCTTACAATTCTATCAAATACTATCACTGCTGTGTGTATTCCAGGCATTCTGCTGAGGGCTTTATATGGATTGTCTCATTTCACTGTCACATCCTGAACAGGAAGTAGATGCTGTTTTCCTCATTTTATAGGTGAGAAAATTGAGACTTACTGTGGCTTTGTGACATGGGCATTATCTTGTGGATAGTAGATGATAGAGCAATGGTTTGATCTAGATCTGTGACTTTAAAATCCAAGGTTCTTTCCCTGAGCCACTGCCTCTGGTTTATAGACTTCCAGGAAAAAACAATTCACTTCTGCTTCTTTTTCAGTCTCTTGGTTTATCCCTTCCTAGAATCTGAACCCGAGTCATTATAATGATGTGGAATTTTTTTGTGGTTGATTTCTTTAAAAATGAGTCTTTCTCAAAGAGTTTGCCAATGCATACGTGAACTTCAAGCAAAAGCTGACTTTACAACTGGGGACTGAGATGTTCTTTATGCTATCCGATTAATCACAAGAAGGAGGCAGTAGCAATAAAAATTTAAACAGTGGCTGAATATGCTCATGTGCTCACTCATACCACCAGGGCTGCTATTTTGTCAACACTGAAAATTGGATTTTATACCTTATCCCGCTCCTTTTCTGTTTTAGCTAATGACTGTTATAACATTTTGCTCAATCTGCCGGAGATACTTGAAAATCTTCCCAAAGCTATCATTAGCAAGTAATGCAGGACAGGGCCAGCCAGCACTTCTCTGCCTACCAGTAGCTGAGTGTACTGTATGAATATACAAGGCGCGATGATACCTGAGTTTTCTAACATTGATGTATTGCTACAAAGTAAACAGAAAGGAAAGGAGGACCACAGATGAAGGTTTTGTTAATTTGCATTCGAATGTATGTATATAAAGGGGTCCCCATGTACACATCTTCTACTAACTTCTGTCCTGCACATTGAATGTGATGCCCAGCCTCTGAGGAGCGGTGTGTGCTTAGTGAATAGCTTGGCCTTAACTACTGTCTGAGCTTTCCCTGTCCTTCCTAGGGCCTAGATGGAGTGGCTCTTCTCTGACAGGGATGTTTATCTGGCTGTTATAAAGTGGTCAGGGGGTCTTGCCCGGGGCTCTGCACTTGAACTCACAATGTCAGTGGGTGAAGGCCGTGCATGTGGATTTATGGGGTCTCTAGCACCTTTAAAATCTGTTCCAACTTGTCAGAGTCTTCTGAGGCCAGATAGTCTAGAATAAATAAATCTCAAAGATCGGCTTATTCCCTCTGAAAGGTTTTACTCCTCTGAGGACATGACCAAATTTTTTTACCTCCCCAAATAAAGCATATAATTATATGTCCTTTGATGCTGTGGGATCCTCTAACTTCTGAGCTCAAGAACAGTATGGAATTGAAAAGAAATCTTCTTATAGACTCACTGTGGACACGTAGAGAGAACAAGAAATACTTTTTTTCTTTTGTTATTTGAAACTACTGAGTTATGGGGTTATTTGGATTGACAACATAGTCTGATGGACAAGAAAATCAACATATTAAAGCTCCCATATTGAGGGATAGTAGAAATATGACAAAGGAAATTGCTTGAGAGGAAAGACTTGGAAATTTGTTTGTTAGTTTTAACCGTAGGAACTGCTGGCCAGCAAGTGTAGGAAGAGATTGAAAAGATATTAAAACGCCCAGGCCAAGCCCTATAAAACTTCTGCTTTTAAAAAAAGTTGTAGTGGGCTTCCCTGGTGGCGCAGTGGTTGAGAGTCCGCCTGCCAATGCAGGGGACACGGGTTCATGCCCCGGTCCGGGAAGATCCCACATGCCGCGGAGCGGCTGGGCCCGTGAGCCATGGCCACTGAGCCTGCGCGTCCGGAGCCTGTGCTCCGCAACGGGAGAGGCCACACCAGTGAGAGGCCCGCGTACCGCAAAAAAAAGAAAGAAAGAAAAAAAAAAGTTGTAGTAAACTTTGCCATTTTAACCATTTTTACATGAGCTCTTCCGTGACGTTAAGCACATTCACACTGTTATACAACCATCACCACCATCCATCTACAGAACTTTCTCATCATCACAAACTGAAACCCTGTACCCATTAACAATAACTCCCTGCTCCCCCTTCCCTAATCCCCAGCAGCCACCGTTCTACTTTCTGTCTCTGTGACTTTGACTTCTCTAGATACATCATATAAGTGGAATCTTGCAGTATCTGTCCTTTTGTGTATGGCTTATTTAAAGCTCCCCCCTTTTAAAAAAGATTGCATTCTAGTTTTTGCTAGCAACCCCTATATCTGTCTAGCTATTTCTAAGACCGTCTTTGCTCAAAGAAGAGGGAGGGATGACAAGAACCTGCCTAATCACTGACTCTGGCAGTGGGTTGAAGTGGCTGCATGCTTTCTAGGCCAGAGGTTAGCAACCTTTCTAAACTGGGATGTCAGAGTTCCAAACCCTGTGCTTCCTTTGGGTCAGAGGTCAAGGATGGTTTCAAACCCTGAGTGACCACGTTCTGCCTCCTGCTGACGTGGGGAAGGCAGATTGCTTTCCTGAAAATTGAGGTGGAAAGACAGCTTTGATTTCTCTCAGTTGTAGAGGAAAGGTTGAGCCCAGTGACAGCAGGTGGTTATAGCTTTCAGGAGAAGATGTGACAATGGTGACAGGTCTCGAAGGCGTAGAGCATCATCTCATGGGCCATCCAAGAAGGAGGGAGCTTCTTTACCATTCCTTTCACCTGAGGAAAAAAGTAAGTTGTCAGAAGTTGCCTGGGGAAGTGATTACCTTTTTGGTCATTGCTTTTCGTTCTTCCAGAATTACAGTTGTTAGCAATATGTGGATAGTCTAAGGTGGACCTTGGAGGGGTGAGGGGTCAGAGGATGGCAAGTTGGAGGATGCGAACTCACCTGCATTGATGTGGTGCCCAAGTTCCTGTTCGGGGAGGTGGGCCACCCTTGGAGGAGACAGGTGAGCCCTGCAGCCTGCCTCAGAAATCTAGCTTCTGCCTGCCCCGTGAGATCTGAGGGCCACATGGGCAGAGTGGTGAAATCCCTGTCTTCTGATCATATTGAAGTTTTTGTTTGGAAATTAGCAGGATCGGAGGTTTACTTTTTTAAAAGGGTCATAGGAAGCTTCCATAATTGCTGTAGAGATAATAAAACTGTGCTCTGGTTTACGTGTTTGCTCAGTAGGTATCAACTTTGTGTCAGGCAGTTAGCCGGGTGCTGAGGGTGTAGCAGAAGCATAAACACACGTGGTTTCCTCCTTCGTGTGGCACCCAGTCCAGGGCACAGACAAATATTAGTCAACCTATAAGTCAGTCAATAAGTATTTATTGAACATCCATTATGTTCCAGACACTGGGGATATTCCAGGAAGCTAAGCAGACACAAATCATGTAAAGCAAATGTCAGATTATAACTCTGAAGAAGGCTAGGAAAGGGAGGTGTTCTGTACCACGAGAGCCTATGATCCAAGCTTAATAGCCAGGGAGAGCTTATTTGGAGATCTGAGGGATGGAAGAGCTTCACTAGGTAAAAGGGGGACAAGAGTGCATACTAGGTGGAGGGAACAGCACATGCAAGGGTCCTGTGGGAGGGAGCTTGGTGAGGATGAGGGTGAATGAAAGCCATATGTGGTTGGAGGATTACGAGAGGGATTGGTGGACAAATTAAGGTTGGAGGGGTAGGTGGGAGCGAGTCAGGAAAGACACCCGCATAAAAGTGAGAGGAGTCTGACGTGCCAGTTTTCTTGTTAGAATGTCTTTTTGTCCTCAGCACAGTACTGTTTAAGAACGTGGATTCTGGAGCCAGACTGCCTAGGTCAGATCCCTGCTCTCCCACTTATAAGCTTTGTGACCATAAGCATGTTACTTAACCTCTCTGTGCCTCAGTTCTTAAATCTGTAAAATGCTGAATATTAATAGTTCCTACTTAATAAATTTGTTAGGAAAAATAAATGATTTTATGTATATAAAGTGTTTAGAACAATACCAGATACTAGTTATAAGTGCCACATAAATAAGTCCTGTTATTATTACTCTGTATGGTAGAGAGCATTATTATTCACCAGATATTCCCCTATCAGTTTATAAATAAGAAATCCACACTGAATTATATCCAGAACACATAAATGTCTATATCACAGACAGATAAAACCTAAGACAAGCTGTAGGTCTCTTTAATGTCCACTTATGGTATGGAAAAATGCATTTCTCAAGTAAATCATCTTGGAAAAGTGCCTTTTCAGAGCTGAGAGAATTAAATGCCTTATGCTTTGCTCCATGTGTATTTGAAATTTGGGGAAGAAACTGTATTTTTGTTAATGATTCAGCTGATACTCAGAACTGACTAAGGGCAGAACGTACCTCAAATTCTTTCATCATTTTATCAACTGATGGAATCGAGCAATCAGAATGGTAGAGCCGGAAGCAACCTTGGAGATCAGTTGGTCATTTGTTCTGATTTAATTGATTATTGGTTTCTGCTTGAAGTGATCACATTAGAAGAAAGAGCTGGAAGCTTAAGAATTTAATAGGCAAGTACATTCAGTTAACTGAGACGCCTCTGTGAAAATCATAAATACCACCTGTAGCTTCTCCTTTGGTAGGTGGTAATGCACTTTTGCTGAAGTTTTTTTTTTTGGTAACTATTTTTGAAAAATAAAAATAACAAGCAGTGTTACTTTGTACCCATAGATTTGGTAACATTGTAAGTCATCAAGTCCTCTGTGTGCACAGTGGTATAGTACTGAACAAACAAACTTTTATTGAAAGCTCACTGTGTATGAGGCCTTCTGATGGATGCTTTTATATAATGCTTCATTTAATCCTCACAGTAATTATATGGAGTCTCGGAGCCTGTATTGCCCTTCCTCTGCTTTGCTCTGTATTGGAGGGGCCTGGATCTTAGAGCTGCATTTCCTAGCCTCTCCTGTACACTAGTTTCCAGCTGGGTTTGGGCACTGGGAGGCACTGGTGGAGGTGTAGGGTGAGGTGGGGAGAGAAGTTGTATTTCTCCCATCTCTCTCTGCCTTGGGCTGCATCTTCTCTATGGCTCCAGTTCCCATGGGTCTGGCAGACCACAGTTCTAGCTTCCACTTGGTGGATCCACCCCTAGGCTCCAGTAACACTCTCTCCTCCTTTGGTTCCTCCAGCCACGGGTTGGTAGAACTTTCTGCTCTTGTTCATCTCTGGATTACCCCATTGTCTGCTCTTTGGCTTACAGTCTCCATCACCTGTATAACCAGTTCCCTGCATTAAACTCCCTCTATTAAAAATAATGGAAGTAATTTGTTTTTTTCTTATTTAGGCCATAACTGATAGAGTTCGGTATAATTATACCTGGTTTTCTTTTTTTCAATCTATGCGGAAACTGAGGACCATACAGGCTGCATGTCACAATATTAAGTCCCTCAGCACAAATCTACCAATTAAATCAAAGTTGTCGCACTCCTAAGTTCATATATACTTCCTCTACTATTATACTCTGGTGACTTCATGACTTTCTAGAGAGGGGAAATCTGTTTAGTTTATTTTATTTATTTATTTTTTTGCAGTACGCGGGCCTCTCACTGCTGTGGCCCCTCCTGCTGCGGAGCACAGGCTCCGGATGCGCAGGCTCAGCGGCCATGGCTCACGGGCCCAGCCCCTATAAAAATCTGTTTTTATAGGGGATAGCCCCCTCTTGGATCATTAGAATCAGGAGTTTTACTACAATCTCGTTTTAGTTCAGTTGGATTGATGACTTGTTGCAGGATGAGTTTGAGGGTCAACATCTTACATTTCTCCAGAGACAGAATTATTAGACCCTCATGCAGCAGATCGGAAAGATGCCCACTTGGATATATCAATACACCGAAGCTGGGTTCCTTGGGAAATTCTATACAGATCCATGGAGCCACCAAGTTCTGGCCACTCTTCCAGGCCAGGTGATAGACTCCCTTTGTTTCAATTCAAGTAGAAAATTGAGATTTTTATTCTTCACCTTGAATTTACTCAGAATCAGGATAGGAATACTCTTAAATTATCATTAATCCCACATAAATTCAAAGACTTTGGACTTACCATAATTTTAGGCTTACTTTTTAGACTCTTTTCATAGGAGTAAATCATAGGCTAAAACGTCTGTGGCCTGAAAAACTGAGGGAATCTTAGGATACCATTGATTTATGTATAGAGACTCTTCTTATGAAGAAGCTGGCATTCTAAAAAGGACAAATCAAATGCTAAACCAGCAGTAGAAAAACAGCCTCTGAATTCTCCCCAGATGTTAAATAGTAAGAATAGGTAAATAGGACCAAGTAGTGTAGAGTGATGAACTCTTGGTTAATGAGTGTGTGTGTGTGTGTGTGTGTGTGTGTGTGTGTGTGTGTGTGT